>NC_139322.1:1992032-2229532 GCF_056507025.1 Lutjanus erythropterus | reverse complement strand
GAAAGAAAAAGACTGGGACAGGAGAGGACAACGCTGGCCTCTCCAGTTCTCCATGAGTGTGTAGGAGCAGATCTGACATGCCCATACAAACCTGGGGTAAACAGATACACAGGCCTGTCAGGGTGTGTGTGTGTGTGTGTGTGTGTGTAAGAGTGTAAGAGTGAGAGAGGGAGTGAACATAATAAGTGAGTGTGTATGCGTTTGTACATGCATTATGTATGCAGCACTTCTTCATTCTTATTTGCATTCTTTTGAGCGGCCATGCTGGTGCACATGAACACCTTTTTTGTGTATGTGTCTCTCTGTGTGTGTCTCTGTGTGTGTCTCTGTGTGTGTGTGTGTGTGTGTGTGTGTGTGTGTGTGTGTGTGTGTGTGTGTGTGTGTGTGTTTAGGTTTAAATTTCAAGGAGGTGACGGGTCAAACAAGCCTGTACAGAGAGGACCTGCAGACCTCAGGTAGCTGACTGTCAGTCTTATTTTTTCTCATCTGATTCTGCCCGGAGACACAAAGAAGCAAATCACAAAACAACATGGAGGAACACAACTGGGGGTAAAAATGATTGGGCGACAGAAAACAAACTCGGTGACCAGAAAAATAGGATTTGGATTTGCACCTGATAAGATTTCTTAAATAAATCCTGATGTTCTGCTACCAGAAGTCTTAAAACAAGATATTTACTAAAGATTACAGACAGCGACGCAGGAGGACACTAACTGTCAAACCACAGGGATTCAGTTAGAAGCTAGAGACCTGAACACACAGAAACTGAAATGCAAACGTGTATACTGGCAATGGGAAAAGGGCCAGTTGCCTATCTTTAGTTTGTTTAGCAGCATTAAAAAAACTTGCATACCCACAGAAATTTGGGGGGCAAGAATAATATTACATTGTCTCACTTTTTAGAGAACTTCAAAATAACATTAGAGTTAAACTATTTTATGCAGAACTACAGGAGTTTTGTAATGGATTGCATAACAATATTAAGTTTCTGTTTTTCAGGTTGTTTGGTGTTAAACTACCCTGTGACTGCCAGACTGAAACACATTCCTCTACGCTTATTTTTTGATTATGAGTGGTGAGGCCCATCTCTGGACACAACTGGATAGACATGCAACCAATCAGAGTCCGTTTTCAAGCAGGAAAAAATGGATGCTTGGTCACAAATTTTCTCATATTACAGATAAACAGCACCCAAACACTAAAATGTAAAATATCTGAAGTGAGAAATAGGCAACCCAGTAACTGAATCTTGATTGACATTTAATCAGCAGTGCCTACTTTGACAGTTGGCTGTGAGTGAGCCAGGTGTGTGTGTGCCACAAATCTGGACTGGTGACATTTCTCTGTCAGTCATCATATCAAACCTGCCCCGTATTAAAGAAACGGTTGTGACTGGGCCAAAAAGAGCCAAGACAAATCTGTCTGAACAGGATGGCTAGCTACATCTGACTGAGCAAATGAAACACGAGCTCACAGATTCTCCTGGTTTCCAGGTTGGCGTACAATAGAAACAATGTTGAAATGATTAACTGACTAATTGACCTACCAAAAATTAACTGACAACAATTTTGTCATTTTGGCAATTTTGTTTATTTGTCAAGGGAAAAAGCCAACACAAGGATTTACTGCTTTCTTGTGTCTGCTTAAACTCTAATGTATATTATATACATTTGGGTTTTGGACTGAAACAACAGAAGCTATCTGACAACACCATGAAGGATATCGAGATATTTCTCACTGTCATTGTCTATGAATGAATAATGGAAAAAAAATATCTAAAGATAAATCAATAATAATAAATAATGGTTAGTTGCAGCCCTAAACACAAACTCACAGACTTCAGATTTACAAAATCCACAGAGTGTCTGCACTGAGAGGCTCTAGATGATGCTTGGTTACCTGCCAAACTGGTCGCCAGATAAGATAAACCCACTTTCGACATTGGCACGCTTTCCAAAAAAAACCTGATTGATTGTCTCAAACTGAGAGATAAAACAAGTCGGATGTCATGATAAGTCTGTAGCTGTTCTGTTTACTATTAAATGACTGGTGGAGATTTTTTCTGAAGAGAGAAGGAAGGATCAGCAAACCAAAAAGCTCCCGTTTAAAGGATTTATTTTTATTTTATTTTGTATGTTCCAAGCTTGTGATGTTTTCATGTTTTTGATGTGTGGATCTTTCTTTCTCCAGGAAACATGTAACCACATCTTTACAGTAGAAATGTATCACCTTGTCCACTGCAGTCACATTTTGCACACACTGTTTTTATTCTGGATTATACTGCACATGCACCAGGGAAAGCAGCATATTATACTTAGAATGTAATTGCACTGATAATTTGTTTATTTCTGCATATGGCAATAAAGACTTAATGGTTTTATGTTGTGGGGACCAGCTTGTGTCCCCAAAAGAAACATGGGTCCCCACAGTGTGAGTGTGTAAACACTTGTATGTCCCCACAGAATGAGTAATACATGTTCACACACACACACACACACACACACACACACAGACAGGCTGGTGAAAGTGTGCGAGTCAGCGTGTGCGGAGGTTGGTGACCTCTGACTAACAAAC
The DNA here is from genome assembly GCF_056507025.1 of Lutjanus erythropterus. NCBI lineage: Eukaryota > Metazoa > Chordata > Actinopteri > Lutjaniformes > Lutjanidae > Lutjanus > Lutjanus erythropterus. The sequence continues at coordinate 2,226,958 of NC_139322.1, read as the reverse complement.
CATCTCCTGACATCAAGACGCGTGACTCAGTGAGGGACTGTCCCTTCAGCAGGCAGGTGAACGGGATCATCATTTAGACAGGATGTTGACACCCCCTCTGACCCCCCCCTCCTCCTCCCCCCACGCTTTCGACCTTTCACCGACACACGATGAGCAGACCACACAGGTACAGAGCAACTGACTGTTTCTGCTGAAAGCTTTGATTCTGCCAACATTCAGGCCTGGATTAGTTTTTCCTGCTGACACGTGCAGCTTCAGTGAGGTGAGATTAAAAACGCCAGACTGGTTCGCATTTCCTGCTGTCTCATTTCTAAAATTAAATAAAGTCTTTATGCACTTGCACTTTCGCTGAACATGTCTTCAGTTAATTGTTTGAAAGGGGATACACAATAATTTTCTCAGACCGACAGTACAGCCCCTGTGCAATTATTCAAAGGTGCAACACTGCAATAATTCAACTTTACACAACTGAGTTGACATGACAATAATATGCAATATCTCAACTGCTATAATTCAACTGAATACATAGAGCACTATTATTTATTTACTCTATAACAGCCTGACGCACATTAGTGTATGAAATTCTTGACATTTCTTATTTGTTATTTTCATGTATTTTTTCCAATATTGTATTTGGCGCTGCAGACTGAAGAACAAGGCACTTGTTTTTTACATACATGTGGAAGTGGCTAAGGTGATAAAATGAGTAAAAATAATATTTTTGACTAAATATTTTGATATTGTGACAACATTGTAGGGATGACTATTCGTGCTTTCACAAAATATTAATCCAATTAGATTTTTTTGATAATTACCGACTATTATGATTAATTTAGTAAAGGCAAATACTAGAAGAGCTACAACAGTCTAATAAGTTCAGAAAATTACTCTTTATTGTAATGCAGCCTTTAAAAACAGGAAAAGCCTTAAATCATATCACGATATATAATATTGATATATTGCCCAGCTCTACTTTAGACAAAAGTCTGCACAAAATGAACGAAACATTAATGTGGAATTAAGCGTTGAGTGTTTCATCAGTGGCTTCGCTCACCAGACTAAACAGCTCATACATGTTGCTGCTGACCCTGTCCTTCCTACACCAGTACACCTGCTGCTGGGGGCGTGTCGACCTCCACCTACTGTAGGTAACACACTGAGGAGAAGTACCTCATACAATCACACTTAAAATAATACGAACTGTCCCTTTAACATGTTGAAACATTAAAAGTAGGTCTTAGCTGTTTTGTAAATGTGTTTGTGGTGATTTGTTGTGTCCCTTCTTGCTCAGCCAATCAGCTTTTCCTTGAATTAAGTAATACAAATTTTTTTGGGTGTCATCCATACCTGCGTCCTTTCAGGTGTGCATATCTTTGCAGAAACATGTTTCAGCATTTAGCAACAGAGAGAAGCAACAGCAAGAATGAATTAGACGAACTGAGGAAGGATGGAGGGCAGAGAGTGAGGGGCCCACGAAAAGGGGACACGGAGGACGGGGGGGGGGGGGGGCTTCACATCAAAGTTGTGTCTGGTGGCTGGAGATTAGGGACCGCATTGCAAGAGGGGATTGTTCACTCCCCAAAGGGTATGAACATGAATGTGTGTGTGTGTTAAGGGGGGGTCAGCTCCTCAGGGTCTCTCTCGGGGGGCTGCATTCCTTGTCTGTCATGTACTTTATGGCCCCTTCCAGCTCAGATCGAGCCCTACACTTTATACATTGTCTACTTTGTTGCCTATTGTACAGACTGAAGCCTGCAGGCACGCAGGCTCATACAGTAAATCATCCTGAACTGTTCTCTGTGCAACTGATAACAGCTCACATTTTTATACATTAAAACACCAAAACTATAAATATAACTAAATTACTCATCTCAAAAAAGTTTTCCAAAGTTTTCCAAAGCCCGAGCTGACACCCTCAAACGACGCAAAAGTCCAAAACACAAAACTATTCAGTTTGCTGTTATATGAAGAGTAAAATAAACAGAAAATATTCACATTTGAGGATTATTAAAAAATAGCTCAAAGCGGTTTTTAAAAATACTTTCTGATGAATTTAATAATCGATTAATAATCGTCAGGTAACATGCAAAAAAGTAACGTTGTGAATATATTTTCATGAATTCACAGGTACAAGCACAAGTAAAAATGCACGAAAAACAAAAATGTTTTTAGAAATGAAAGTGATCGTAGAGTTGTAATTAATAATCATTAAAAGATTATTAGATTAATCACCAACAATTTTGATAATTGATTAATTGGTTTGTATCATATTTTAAGAAAAAAATGTCGAAATTCTCTGATTTGGGCTTCCTAAATGTGAACGTTTTCTGGTTTCTTTACTCCTCTCTGACAGTAAACTGAATATGTTTGAATTGTGACGTCTGCTTGGGCCTCAAGAAACAGTGAGCAATATTTTTTAAATCGTTTTCTGACACTTCATATACCCAAAAACTAATGAACTAATCCAGAAATTAATCAGCATATTAATTGACAATAAAAATAATTATTATTTGCAGCCAAATAATTGGATAACAGCGACATAGACTTGCTGCTGCCTGTGGATGACAGCAAGTTGCAAGCGCTGAACATCAAATTGTGGACAATACATCGATGGACATTTGAGAGAGACTTTGTGTGATCAGAGACTGTGAGAATGATGTTATCTGAGGCTTTGCTACTTGTAAGAAGTGCTAGAGTATTAGTTCAAGATAAGATACGATAAGATAAACGTTTACCAGTCCCACAATGTGGAAGTTGCAGCATATAGTGTAGCCACAAGCTAAGCACATCGTTGCTGAGGAAACACATCCACAGCTGCAGGAGCACGAGTGCTTCACCAGCTGACAGATGCATCCAGGAGGTGAGTATGAGGACTAATATTAACAGGTAAGGGTGTGTCTGAATTTGACTTGCAGATAATTGCGGGTAACAGGTCGGTTCCACTACTGAGCTCTGCAGGTGCGGGCGAGTGTGGGTTTGCAAAACTCGACCCACGTAGGACTCCACTTCAAATATAACCAGCGCTTCAGAGAGCACTTCATCAGTTTGAAAGTTTTGCAACTAAACTACATGTTCAAGTGATAAACTGGTGAGATAAGAAGAGAGGAGAGTTGCTAAGAGATATGGTGAAGTGCACTGGAGACAGAGATCTTCTTCTCTTCATCTTAAGTGCTGGAATCAGTGCCAATGTTTGGGTCAGGTATGAGCCATGAAGAAATTAAAGGAGAAATCTGTAATATATTTACCTTAATAAATCATAAAATAACCGTGATACACAAACAGTTTCATGTTAATTAAAGACCAAATTAAAGCCAAATGTTGGCTGAATGAGTCTGTGTCTGTCAAGGAGTAAAAAATCATTAATAATCTTGTAGAAGGAGTAAATGTTTATACAGTTAAGTTGAGCAATTTGTGAATGGAGTTTGGCAGGCAGTGAGACAGACAGCCACTGAACTCAAAGTCTAAACTGTATTTTCAGAGCAGTGGGCTTTTGTTTTCAGGACACCAGGCTGAACTTTACACCAACAGAGTAGGACTCACCCTCACTTGTTTTTGTTCATTTATGATGTTGCATGTGCTCCTGCGCTGCTCCTGCAGCCTGCAGAGGATCTCAACCTATTTAATAAAACACTCTATGGCCCCAATTTAGACTGCTGTGCTCATTTCTGCACGTGCAGTTGCTGCATATTACTCCTTTAAACACAATTTCTTTGCCAGTGTCATTACAAAATTCAGCATTTCTCTGATCACTTCCATTCATTCATGGCAGGGTGCTGACTCAAGATCCACACAGGGAGGTTTACTGATTCTGAAACTGGTGAAAAGAGAGCACAGGTATACAGAACATCATCCTTGTATTCAGTCTGAGGCTGTACAGTATATATTTTTGCTGTCAGACTGAAATTCTTAATTATGCAGCAGCTGTGGCATTAATTCAGGGTTAAATTCATCTCCAGCTTTCAACAACCTGCAAATATCCAGCCTCATTTCTCCTCAAACTTGACAGTTAACTCTGGGCAGTTTGTGGAAATGAAAACAGTATTATTATTTTAGCTGAGAGAAGCTTCAGACATCTCAGAGTTCATGTGTTTCAACTCGGTTTAACTTTTCGTAAGGCTCTCTTGATATTATCTTGGCTTCAAACACTAGTAGTGAGTAATCAGAAGATTACAGTGTGAAGTATGTCCAGCTGTAAACTTCAAGACGGCAAAGTAAAAGTGGTGAATCTCGCTCGCCAGCGCCAGACTCTGTTGAGGTTTTTGGTTAATCGCAGCCTCTGGGCAAAACCTACAATTTCACTTTTAATCTGTTGTGAGCTTCGCCCTTCTGCTTTACCTTACTGAACTTTTCCACTTGCTCCAAACATGACAAATATAAACTCTGTATAACGTGGTGTTTTCACCTTTGCACCAACAAAATCAAGAAAATACCAGTATGGGACTGCAACTAACTTTTATCTGCCAATTATTTCATAGATTAAACATTTGGTCACAAAATAGATATAAAAAAAAATGCCAATCACAACTCCCTAAATCCAAAGTGATTAAATTATTTTTCTGGTGATCCGAGGACAAAAATCCAAAACAAGTTGAGTTTACAATCATGTAAGTCAAAGAAAAAATGATCAAAATATCTGCAAATTATTTTCTTTTAATCGTTGTTTATAACTGATGCAGACGCTCATTTATTCAGTCATGGACATAAACCAGATTTATCTAAGTTAGATACTATGACGTGTTTATGCAGGTTGTTTTTCCAGTTAGCTCCCTGCTAATACTAAGAAATTAGATCATAATGTGTCACCTGACTTCAAGTAGACTTGACATCCTGGCTGATCCAATATCTAACTTTGTTTTTTTGTTGATTTTTTTTTTTTTATCTAAAAAGCAAATAACTGCAATTTCAAGCACTTTGTCCACAATCCAAGCACTTTCAAACATTGAACACCACATTGTTTTTGCACCATAGATGCGTCTTTGCAGACCTCTATACTGTTACTACACAAATCCATTACAAACTGTTGCAGAGGGATGGTGTTAATATACAAAAAAGTGTCTTTTGTGTTGTTTTAGAAGATGTCTGCAAAGTGTTCATTATAATATACCGATAAAACAAAGCACTGATTGGCAGTTTGCATACTAATATTAGCTATAATGTAAAATATGGACAGATAATTTTCTAACAATAATAATAATATAACAATAATTTTCGAGACAATCGGTGAAAAGAGCTGTGTAATTTGGTATGAATTACTGGTACATTTTAGTATTAATACTGGGTGTGGGTGAGGGATGGCGAGGTGTCTGTCTGGCACTTGATCAGTACCTGTCATTATCTTATTAAACCCAGTGTGACTCATTTATTTCATAATAAGATGTTCCAGGTGAATCCATTTTAATCCTGATGTTATTACCAGAATGTGTCAGATCTGATACTGTCAAGATTAAACTAAACATCACAACAGATACCACTGAGTCAGCACATAATCTTTTTAGATGGCGCTACACAAACCACAGTGTAACAAGACCTGCTGTGTATTTCTGAGTCCCAAAATCCACCATCCTACATGAAACTGCTCACAACAAGGTCTGTGGATTATCTTGAGTAACCAGGTCATGATTTTTGGAGAAGAGACACTGGTTTTGAGAAGGAGAGAATGTGATCATTTCTATGGCGATATCTCCAAAACTCTGCAACGCACAGCAAATCTATCTAAATGGATAAATAACACCACAGGCCAGCAGAAAAACATGTATTTCTGATGTTGGGGTGAACTGTCCCTTTAACACAAGTTCATCTTTAAACACAGGTTAGGACAGGGGTCTGCAACCTGCAGGACCAGGGCCACATGCCCCTCTCCAGTGGCTTTGACGAAAAAAAATATGGAAATAAAAAGGGGTCATTTAAAATGTAACAACTGTAAAAATGTGCAAATCAAAAAACATTTGGGTAAGTGTAACATGCCCTGACAATAAAGGCCTTTTAACTGTTTTAAAAGAGATTGCGTTAGAGTTTGTTTGTGATTTTTGAGTAGAAATTTGTAGCCTGCTCACCAAATTTTTAAAATTGTTTTTACATTTCATCAACTAATTTTTTTTGCATGTGGGGAATGTGATTGGTTGCAGATTGATAACCACTTCCTATTTAAGACGGCTTCTCATGGACACAAACTGTTAGTCTGATGAGGGTCCAGTACCAAAATGTCACAAATAAATGTTATATTGCAAGTTAGACAGTGTGCAGGAGTCCTTTTGCAATATTTCATCAACTAAAATGTGCATAATTTTCCTCTAAATTTTGCAGCTCAGTCTTGAGTCTCTGTACCAAAGCTACAGATGCCAAATCCCCCAAAAAAGGAGAGGTCTTCAGGAGAAAATATAGAAATAATTGTGGCTCCAAACAGAGTTTTCTGACTTTTTTGGACAAAAATGACTCTTTAGAGAGTAAAGGTCACAGACCACTGACCACTAGGAGGACGTTTTCTGTTCAGCACCTTATTGGAGGCTCTGCTCTTCTTATGGGCCGCACCACCCCATGGTTCCCAGTGCAACTGAATGCACTGTCTGTATTTATGAAATCTGGAGGGATGTAGATCGCCATCTACCGTAGGTAATACACTGACTATGGATGATTACCTCATGAAATTATCCAAACTGTCCCTTTAAAGTGATTTTGGAGCATGAGGTTGGGGGTATCTGCCTCTGCTGGCGGTAAACTACCTGAATGATGTCAGTATTCCAGTGAATTGACTCCTCCCCTCAACTCTCCACCGCATGGCTCCTCTCTCCAAAGACACTTCTTATTTATTATATTTGATATATCTGACACTGTCTGTCTGTTTTCCTGCCAACAACAGCTCCATTTATTAATAAATCACCAGGTGACATGAGAGCAACAATCCTACAAGGAAGTTGAGCCGCTAAACCTGCACCGTCCGTCAGTACATGTTCAAACTCCAGGAAACCACGACAGGCAGGCAGCAATAAAAAAACAAAAAGTGCAGAAATCCCAAGAACTCGTGCAGTTAAACCAGATCTAACATCAGCGCACAGTTAACCCTGCAGAAACACCTCAGGGGCTTTAAAAATCACTATTAAATCACTTTTCAGCAGTACGGACATGTTTTAAATCGTAATAACAGCACTATAAAAAGCAATGAGCACCGTAAATCGCGTTAAACTCACCGATCAGCACGTTCAAGTCCTTGCAGAATTATCAAATATACTACACTAAGAGGTACAAGTGCTATACAGTGAAAGAGATCACTATAAACTAGATTTAGTGGGAGAGACGCGCTGAAATGCCACAAGCGACAAACTGAAATGAGCTGCGATAAATTCTTCTATGGTTATTATAGGACAACTATAAAAATATGATAATAACTGCTTTATAATCCCCATAAACTCAATACAAACACACTCTTTGCATGATAATTATAATGAATATTGAGAAGAACATCAGGTTCATCTGCATGCAGATCGGTTTGTCGTGCACACATGGGCAAAAGACGACCAAGCTATAAACTACAAACCGACGATAAAAAGAAAAGAAAAAGAAAAAAGGCAGAAACCGGGAGTCAGGTAGTTGCCGAATTTAGATGAGGGGACAGAAAATTGACAATTTGAAATAAAAAGCGTGACAAAGTTGATTAAGTCTCCTGTAACTCAACAAATCACAAAAATCTATAATTTCGTAAGGGAGTCTGGGGACTTTCACTCTACGACAAAAGATCAAAATCGCAGGTACTGTTTTTTATAAAATGTGACAATTTAACGGTCATTTAAAGTTAGTTTTTTTTTTTCTGAAAGTGGTGTCAATTGTTAAATTAGTTGAAACAGCGTGTTCAGCTTCACAGATAGTCTTGCTTACCTTCATGTTCATGCCGGGACAAATCGGGACTTTTTTTTTTACGACTGCACGGTGGAATAAATGAGAAACGTGCCACAGGTGACGAGTCTGGATGCAAAAGTAGCGTCAAAATGATTTTTTTTTTTAATGTGCGCAAAGTTTCTTGATTATTCGCTCTGCAATAAATCGTGCACACCCGCCCTCCCCCGGTGAAAAACTTACATAACCATCCACGCTCCTTGCACTCATCCACGGCAGGAAAACCAGGAGGAAGGTGAGTTGTTGTCCGGAGAGTCGAATAAGTGAAGAATGCAGAATTAAAAGTTGAAACTTGAACTTGTACCCGGATTAAGAGTCGGTCTAGACCTCCTCACTCTGTCTGAGCATGCTGCTGCAGATCTCTGCCTCTCTCTGTCTTCTCCCCTGGTGTGTGTGTGTGTGTGTGTGTGTGTGTGTGTGTGTGTGTGTGTCCCTCTGGTCGTACACTGAGTGAACTCACTGTGGCTCGGCCCCCTCTATACTCGACCTGCAGGGACACATGAGAGCAGATTGGTCGCTCAAAGCGATCAAGGTTTTCGCAGGTGAGAATGTCAACTCCCATTTTCAGTCCCCGGAGGTTAAAAAACATGTGAACAGGAACTACTTTCAACACACACACACACACACACACACACACACACACACACACACACACACACACACACACAACTCTTTCCATATTTCATAAGATAAACACACAGACTTTCCCTTTTTCCCCGGGGGGGGCGAAACGCACTGTTGCTGAACAGAAACTACACATAGCCAGTGGTGGAATGTAATGAAGTACAGTTACTCAAGTACTGTACTTTAAACTAGAGGTTCTAGTACGTTATTTGAGTATTTACATTTCATCAGAGGTTGCAAAAGTACACATATACAACAGTAGAAGTACAGGTACTTTGATACTGGTGAAAGTAGAAGTATTGATTTTACTTCTTCACTGCAGTAAAAGTAAACGTTCAGGCTCTGAAATGTACTCCAAGTATAAAAGCAAAAAGTCAACCTCTGAAGGACATTTCTACATTTTCTACTGTTTTCTACTGTTTCTGTGCTAACTGAACCTCACCTTGCCTTTTCGTCTGGTTACATCTTTTCACCTTTTTATGTCTTGTTACGTTGTTTTTGTCTCGTTACATCATTTTGTTTTGTTACATCTTTTATGTCTTGTTACATTGTTTTCAGTTTCTTACATCTTGTTATGTCTTTTTTGTCTTATGTTGTTTTCATTTGATAAGTCTTTTTCATAGTTTTACGTTACTTTTATCATGTAACATCTTTTTTGTCTTGTTAACTCTTTAACGTTGTTTTTGTCTTGTAACATAGTTTGCATCTTGTTACTTATGTTTTTTCTCTTGTCATTTTCGTTTTTATGTCGTTTTCTTCTGAAGTCTTTTATGCAGTTTTTGTTTTGTTACGTCCTTTTCATCCTGTTACATCTTTTATTTTGTTTTTTGTTTCATTTTTTTCATCTTGTTACATCGTTTTCGTCTTTTACATCGGTTTTGTCTTGTTGCATTGTTTATGTCTCGGCTTTTTGACGTCTTTTTGTCTTACTTTGTTTTTGGCTTGTTACATTGTTTTCGTCTTGTAACTTTGTTTTCATCTTGTTTCATAGTTTATATCTTGTTGCATCTTTTTTGTCCTATGTTGTTTTGTCTTGTTACATCTTTTACGTTGTTTTTGTCTTCTTATGTCTTTTACACCTTTTGCATCTTGCTGTCTTGTTACATCATCTTTCATCTTGTTATGTCTTTTTTGTCTTGTTATGTCGTTTATGGTGTTTTCCCTCTTAAGTCGTTTCCTTCTTGCATATTTGACATTGTTTTTCGTCTCATTGCGTGTGATGTGTGTGTTTAATGTTTTATGTTTGATGTAATAATCAATAAATCCTCTCAAATGCATTAAAACTAAAGTAATGAGTCTGTTTTGCATTTTCATACTTCTATGACACTACATTTTAGAGGCAAATATTGTACTTTTTACTCCACTACAATTATCTGATAGCTTTAGCTACTAGTTACTTTTCAGCAAGGGTTGAAGTAACTAATCATATGTGCTCAAATTACTGTAATTCAGTCATTTTCAGTCTGTAATTTTACTTATGCTAAGTATGCATTACATTATGTCATCTACTTACTTTTGAAATCATAATTCAACACTGAGTGCAACTTGAATTATTATCCAAAGCTTTCATCTGCATGTTTGTAGCAATAAGGCTATCAACTGCAATGATTAGTTGATCGATTGTTTGTCAACTATTATTTATTTAATTGAGTGAATTCTAGAGGAACAGTGCACATTACTAAACATTTCTCTAAAAGTGAAGAATTTAAAAAATGGGTATCACTGCAACCCTGAAAGAACATTTGTGTGAAAAGTGAAAGTGAAATCATAATTTGGATATGAATTCTTGAGTTATGGCCAAGAAACATGTTTCGTGAGGTCACAGTGACCTTTGACCTACAAAATCATCCTTGAGTCCAAGTGGACCTCGGTGCCAAGTTTGAAGAAATTGCCTTCTTGAGATATCGCCTTCAGAAGAATGGGGACAATGGGTCAGACAGACGGATGAACTGAAAATAAAACGCCTCCAGCCGTGAAGAAACCTTTTTCAAGGTCCTTCAGTGTACAGTCAAGAATGTGAACAAAAAAGTTCAGGCTGATCAGTCCAGTAGTATTTGAGACTGGCTGCAAACAAGTTCCAGCCCTGTTGATGAGGCACACACACACACACACACACACACACACACACACACTGAAGTCTTGAAAAACCCTCTTGGATCAGCTGGAAAATACATCATCACAAAGCTGATGCTTTTCTGACTTTAAAGGGTGACATGGTTCTCACATTACAGCTACAGATATATAATCATCTTATAGACCATGATGCATTGCTGTAGATGAAACTAACCGCCAGTATATAAAGTTGTTCAAATAAGCTCAGTAATGCAGTAATATTAATTAAAAAAACAAGGCACTGAGGTATTGTGGGTAATGAAGTTGCTGATAAAGTAGCTTAAGATTGTCATGCAAGAGAAAATGCATATCTAAAAGAAACGCTGGGAAGACCTGATTGCTTCAGCGTTATCAGAGAATTTTGAGGCCTGGTAAGGTTTGGAAACTAAGCATACAGATAACATATGTTCATGTGGGAGTCCAGAAACTGTGCATCTGAATCACAGAAATGAAAGGCAACAACACTTCACAGAGCTGTCAGGTTCTTGCTTTTCAGTGAAGTTTATTATTTTGGGGGAAAATCAGCTGGCTGAGAAGGCTATCCAGAGTTTTTTTTACAGTCTACATTCTAAAATATGAACTGATGTGACTCCTTTTGTTTAACGTACAGTGAAGAGAAGCTTTACACTTTGAAATGTATTCACAGGCTCCTGCTTATGTCACTACATCTGACACAGATCAAGATATTACAATCAAATCATAACACTGTCTTATAAATTATAAAGCACTGTTCAATTAAAGCAGTTGTGATCCTTTGATAATGTTAAAGGACCAATACTAAAGTTTAGAAATACTAATTTCAAGTAAATGTCCTGCATTCAAAATATTTTAAAAATAAAGGTGTATTATCAGCAAAATGTACAATGAGCAGCTATCGCCATCAAATATACCACTATGTAGTTGAGTAACAAGTAACAAGTATTATTACAATTATTATTAGTATTATACTAAGTAATATTTGTCTGTATAAAGAAAAAACTACCTCAAAATTGTACTTGCCTGAGAAAAACTTACTTTTGACCACTGGATTAAAACACCCAAAAGTAAATTAGTTCAGTAGCTCCACAACGTGTTTCTTACAATTCATCATATTTTCTGTAGGAAAATCCTTCATCTGTAATATAATCAGTAATTTCAGCTGTAAGATAAATAGCAGAATTTGCAGAAAATGAAAAGTAATTCAAACACAGTAGTCCAGCAATAAGTGAAACACTGTCAAATTAACATTAAACTGAAATTAAAAATATCTAATATTCTAATAATCACAGTTCTGATTGATTGTTTGCAGTCAAAACCACAATTTTATGATTAGAAAAGACTGCATTTGCTTCTTGTAGTAACGTCACTGACGCGGCTACTTGTGACGCATGCGCACAGACGAACCAGGAAGCGTTGGACTGCACAGCGGAGCAGAGCAGCTCGGACGGTTTTTGAGACAAACTGAGCTGATATTTAAGATGCAGCTCCACTTTAGTAAAGATGTTTTACCGGATTCTGTCAGCACCGACTTTCAGAACCTGAACAAACTCAACGAGCAGGTAAATAAGCAGGTTATAACGCCACGCCTGGGAGATAATTAAAAAGGCTAAACGAGAGAGCATCAGTTTAGCCGTCTGAGCTCAAGGAGTTTCTCAGCTTTAACTCTTCTTTGAGCTTATTTTTGAATTGCTGTCATAGTTTTTTAGGGTTTAAAGTTGAATAAGCTCGCGCGTGTATGAATATTTGGGATTTATCCGATTATCAGAGCCGTCAGTAAACACACCACCAGTTGACAGACTGACAGCTCATATGTGAGTCATGTGACAGCAGACTGACTGTGGAGCTGTGTGTAGTTTAACATCTGACCATAATATATAACGTTAGAGTCCACTGTCTACTGTATTTCCCTCATCTTGAATCATCATCATCATCATCATCATCAATATTATTATTATTATTATTATTATTATTATTATTAGTAGTAGTAGTAGTTGTAGGAGTAGTAGTGGTAGTTGTTGTTGTTGTAGTATTAAGAGAGCCACAACTAACACTTATTTTTATCATCAAGTACTCTGTTGATTATTTTTTCGATTAATCGTTCATTTGTTGGTGTCAGAAATTGGTGAAGAGTCGCAATCAGTGTTTCCCAAAACCCAAGATGACGTCCTCAAATGTCTTGTTTTGTCCACCACCCACACACATTCAGTTTGCTTAAGTAGAGTAGTGAAGAAACCAGAAAATATTCACATTTAATGAGCTGGAATCAGAATTTTTTTTTACATTTTTGTCTGTAAAAATTACTCAAACCAATTATTCAATTATCAAAATAGTTGGCACTTAATTTAATAATTGATTATTTGATTAATAATTGCAGCTCTAATTATTATCATTATTATTATTATTATTGTTATCATTTGCCACTAAATTTTGGAAATAATGACAAAGTTCATTATAATTTTCTAAAATCATTGAATCAACTAACTGGTGCTGGATTTTTGTGACTGATACTGACACTAATATTATAGAGATTAGAAAACTTGTAACAATATGTCATCTTATAGAAATGAACAATCTTTATATGGATTCCTTTGATGTATTTTTTTTACAGCATGGTGACCAAGAACACTATATGTACGGAGTAGGTTATAATTTTGAAGTGCTCTGTGGTGGACACTGTTTCTAATACTCAGGCCACCCAGCTTGCTTGTACCTGTGCTTGATGGTTATTTCAAATGCCTGTTATATATTCACACCAGCAGTGTTTCTGCTGCAGCGCTGAAGTGGAGCACGTTACATGTCTGTGACATATTCTACAGGTACAGACACTGACACTGTAGTGAAAGGTGTCAGAAATGCCTCTGATACAGCCTAAAATACTGGATTAGGTGTCTCTGCACCCCTCTGGTACCTACAAACAGGACCCTGCTACTTCCCAGCAGGGTCACATATGCAGTTTTTTTGAGACAGGCTATATAACGCTGATAACAATCATGTCACTTCCAGACAGGGTTAGTGGTATACAGCTGTTTAAGAAAATTAAAAAATAATAAATAATAATGATATTGATATATTTTAAATGCATCAGATTGTTGCCACAATGGGCCGCAAAGTTCAGGCATCTGAATCCGTATCTGAGAGGAAAAAAATAGTATCGGAACATCTCTAAATTCTTGTGCATCTTATTTGTCCAAAGCAACATATAATAAATGCTTTCAGCATTGTCAGTTTTCTGTTACCTAAGTAACTGGTTGACTCAACCTTTAATGAACTTGAAATAAAGTTTCAAGTAGTAAACTTGAAATCTTACTTGTAGCTCGCTGTCAGAAATGAATTTATTACCTCTGCACCCAGTGTGTATCAGTCAACACTCACTGATAATCTTGGAATGAAATTTCTCAGGCGTGTCATGGAAAGAAGAAGAAGAAGATATGAGCTGTTTGTGAACAGTCAGGTGTCTTACTTCAAACAGAAATAGTCGTGAAAACAGTTTTGATATTTGTGTAAAAAAGTGTAGAATTGAATTAAACAGTGGTGTGGAAACAGACGTCTTCCTTTTGCTAAAAACCTATTTCATCTCACACAAACACAATCAGTGATTAATTATAATATTTAACCTTTATTAATTCAGGAAAGATGCTTGCTGAAGAACTAATTTCTGTAATAAATAAATAATAAACAACAAACAAAAGTTTAAAGAGAGGGGCTCTCAAGACCCCCCACAAATTTTATAAAATATCAACACACAGTTAGGACAAAGATCCTGTGAGTTTTTGATAAAACTTTTCTGTCGTTTCTTGATTTAAAGAGTTGTTCAAAGTTTACTTTTCTCCAAAAAGCCAACTGCAGCTCAACATTTTTTCAGACATTAACAAAGACTTTCATTTTTTCCATTTTGTGCAGCAATTTCATCGTCTGATTGAAATTCTGTTCCAGTTCTTGCTAGAGCCTAAAGAGGTGAACACGCACGCACACACACACATACACACACACACACACACACACACACACACACACACACACACACACACACACACACACACACAATTTTGATGTTAATGGGACTTTGGACTCAGTGATTAGCCTTGATAACTGAACCGAGGTAAAACATTGCCTGTCCTATTGTGTGTGTGTGCAAATGAATGCATGCATTTGTGTGTGTGTGTCTGTGTGTCTGTGTGTCTGTGTGTCTGTGTGTCTGTGTAGACGGAGAGGTTCATGCAGCAGCTCAGTGAGTTTGCAGGAGAACATGGGATGAGTGCTGGTCCTCTGAGGAACCTGATGAAGAGTGTTCTCCTTGTGCCACAGGGTGGGACACACACACACACACACACACACGCACACACACACACACACACACACACACACACACCAAACGGTTCATTCACCAAGACTGAGACAAACATAAGTTATTTCCAGTTATTTCCAGGTGTCCCTCTACTTCAGTCAGCATTTTCCTACATTACCCAGAATACATTTTGTTAACCAGCAGAGAATTCACCTGCACCTGTCAGATTCAGTATGGAACATGGAGAGACTAACAGTGTTTTTAAGAGTAAGAGTCAAGAACTTTCAAGATTGGTGCAGTGTACAAATTTCTGCCCTGTCCTTAAACGCATCGTCATTATTAAAGGAATAGTTCAACATTTTGAGAAATTAAATTTAATTCATATCTTAATCCAATACTAATAGTAGAGTGTTTTGGGATCGAACAGGCTATCAAATCTTAAAGGGATAGTTCAGATTATTTGATGTGGGGTTGTGTGAATAGAGCCCCACAGAATACACAGTATTTTCATTGTTTTATTTTGCCATCAGACAGTCTTTGCTGATGGGAAACCCCCGTTTTATAAGCCAAGTAATGCTCTCCAAACCAACCAAACTCCATATGAGAAATCAGTCATTTTACCTCACAGAACATGGGATTTGCTGGTCTGCTGCTGCCTTGATCTGTTAGTTTGTTTGTGTTATTTTGTGACTTTGCTTAATCATTTTAAAACACAGAAGTCACACAATAACACAAACTAACAGATCAAGGCAGCAGTAGACCAGCAACCAGCTCAAATGTTCTGTGAGGTAAAATTACTGTTTTTGCCAAAGGAGTTTGGTTGGTTTGGAGAGAGTGGTATTTGACTCATATAATTTCAGTCTGTCATCAGGAAAAGCTGTCTGACAGCAAGGCAAAGTGGTAAAATATTCTGACCATAGTGTACACTTAAACTGATATACATTTTTTAGGTGTTTAGTTTATTTATTTATAGTTTCTTCCTTTTTTACCTGTAGACATAGCCAGGCTAGCTGTTTCCCTTTGCTTCCAGTATTTATGCTAAGCTAAGCTAACAGGCTCATCGAACACTCAGCAAGAGAGCTGATTTTCCAAAATGCAGAATTATTCTTTTAATGCTGTATAGCTTGTTTTTCTGCTCCTATGGGGGAATTTTCTCGTTTTGAGATCATTGTAGGTTCGTGCAAACCAGGGAAAAACGATCTCCCACTCTTTGTGATGCAAAAATCATGTTTTATATTGCTAGAAAATTTTCTGCTCTCAAAGTCCAGTATAACCAACCAGATGTTTTGATATATTGTAATATAATCTACAAAGAATTACTGCATTTTAATGGTGTATGAAGCAGGATGTTTCCTTTCCTTGTCGTAGTCAAAACTAAGCACTAGTTTTGAATTTTCCCACAACACTAAACTTGATACTCAGAAAAGTTCAGCTGTAAAGTGACAGAAAAGCTGCAGCTGCAGGAAGTTTCTGTCTCACTGACAGTGATTTCCCCTGTTGTCTCCTCAGGAGCCCTGAAGAAAAACCTGACAGCCGAGCAGATCAAAGAAGACCTGGTGACATTAGGTACACATCCGAATCCTTCACCACACAGCCTGCTGGATAAAGTTCTCTTTATGACGACCCGTCATGTTGAAAAGTCTAATGAAGCTGGCACCCGATTCCCACAGTTCTGCTCATTGTGAAGGTTTAACACATGAAACTAAACCTGCTTTATCTGTTGATTCTTCAGGACTAAACGAAGACAAGGCGGCTCATTTTTCACAGCAGGTAACTTTCCATAAAGTCTCGATGGGACAGTTTTTAAATTCTAGATTCAGTGCAACACTAAGAAATGCACGTATGTTACTGATTTGAAAATGTCGAGAAGAGGGCTAGGAGGAATCCTAGTGATGAAAAAAGATCCTGTAAGTCTTAATTTTGAGAAACTTTCTAAAAATTAGTGAAGTTAATCATTTCTAATCTGATGATGATCCAGTTGATAAATGTATTTTATGCTGCAGTCTGTGCATTAAAATATGTTCTAATCATACCAGATGTTATTTCCTGAGCACAGCTGTCTCTGTATCATGTATAACTGTATTTTTCAGTGGGCGGAGCACTACACAGCGCTGTCCAGACTCGCTGTCGGACAGACTCTGATGGTGAACCAGCTGGTGGACATGGAGTGGAAGTTTGGAGGTAAATTTAGGTCTTTACAAAATTATAGGTTCACTTCAAGTCTATTTTTGATCAGGAGGGCTGCAGTCGTCTCTCCTCTCAGACTCACAGAACACATTCATGAACACACAGGCTCTAGTCTTACAGTCTTACACGGTCGTCAGCATAGCTTATGTCCTCTAATTCTTTGTTTTGGCTTTAGTCTCACTTGAACACCTCAGATGAGTGGAGCTGATGGGTCTCTATCAGGCCTCACTGTTTATTCATACAGCCTAATGACTGGTTAAGACTCACAGGTCATAGAAATGCTAATACAGCAGGCAGGAGAATGATTAGCATTATGTTAAGCTATTGGTGAGCTGCTCTTCACACTTAAAGACACTGTGTTGGAGTTCATGAGGGGAGTGGACAGGGAGTGTCTGCTGTACGTGCTGCTCTCCACTGTAGTTTAGTTGAGTGTGCAGTTATTGACGTGCTAAACACCTTCGGCTGGGCAAACAGTCTGTGTCTCTGCATGTTGCCAATGAGGCGGCTGGATCCAGTCGGGCATCTGTGGAGACGTGACTGGTCTGAGAGACAATATGTCCACTGCTCAGACCCGTCAAAGACAATACTCAACAGCTGAAGAAGGAACCTGTTTAAATTGTGTTTTAGGTTTAAATTATGTTGATCCAAACTTTTAAACAAGCTCCAAATGAAAAAAGATTTAAGTTTAAACCAGAGTTTAGTTTTTGCTCTAAACTTAGATTCAGTTTAATTCTGTTGCACCAAAACTTTAAACTCCAGTTTAAAATGTGATCCACTATTAACTTGAAACTGACACAAGTTTGTCGATGAAAGTCAAGGGACAAATTCAACCCCAGAGTTTTGTGATGCGTCACGTCTTTCTCTCTCTCCAGGTGATAATTTGAGCAACAAGTATTTCTCAAAAAATAAACTGGATCTTCTCTGCCGAGCCATCATGAGTAGGCTAACTACGCTAACTTATTATCTAGCTAACAAATAATGCAGCTAGCTAGCAAACTATTACAATAAAAAAAACTTTTTATCTAGCTAATAAACAAGGCACTGTTATGTGAACCTTAAAGCTAGTTAGGAAACAATATTATATATATATATGTATAAAAGATGTCAACATAAAACATATATACTTGAATATCATATAACATGGAGCACACTAATAAAAATTATCTTTATTTTATAGTAGATCTATTGAATTCTTAACAAGCAATCAATCAGTTATCAATTAATATTTATCGTTCCTAGTTTGCGCAATTACAGCTGAATCAATAAGTCGATTAATCAAGGAGTTGTATTTCTACAGATGGAATTAAGAATGATTTATAGACATTATTTATGTAAGTTTATTCATCTATTTTACTTTATCAGTTAGTTTATTATTATTAATGTTGTTTTTTTAATCCCTGTTATCTTTTATCTGCAGTTTTTATCTCATATTAAGGTCCACACTTGTTCTGTCTTATTATCGGCTCGTCAGTCATCTGTGAAGCACTTTGAACTGCGCTAACCTGCATGAAACGTGCTATAAAAACAAAGCTTGAAGTAATGTAATGGATTACACTGTATTGGCTCTTTTACATATACAGTATAACAATCAGTGATACATTTGTTTTCTCAGATAGTCTTTTGAAATTCAGCTCTTAAAGTTGAACCAACAAAGATCTGTTCCTGTTTGTTGTTTCATTTTATTTTCTTACCCCAACAGTGACTGTCGGCACCAGTGAAGTACAGAAAGTGGGCAACATCTTCCTGCAGGTATGAAAACTCAGTGAACCCTGCCTTCAGCTGACCACACACACACACACACACACACACACACACACACACACACACACACACACACAGTCAGTCACAGAGTTCCTTGTTCAGTTTTGCTGAACACAAACTTTGTCCCTCTGCAGTTGAAACTGGTGGTCAGAAAGGGGAATTCCACTGAGAACGTCTACATGGGTGAGTGACTCTGTGCCGTTACTGGCAACAAACTGCATGAAAAATGATTTCATTATAATTTATTGTGTTTGGCACAAACCTCTGGCCTAATCTTATCTCAAGGTGTCAGATCCACATGAGTGAAGCAGCATCAATGAACATTTGAATGAAGTGCTGCAGAAACACTGACAGAACGTGTTTCCTTTATTCTGTTATGAGTGAGGACACTGCGCAGGAGTTATCTGCATGAAACTGAAGTTGTTCAAATATTTGAAACCAACCAAACATTTTTTTCTTAGATTATCTGTAGCTGTGTTGCTGAACTCAAGCAGAGGGTGAATTAGAAGCAGCAGGAATGCAGATTGCAGCAGCAGTGGAGAGAAAGGTGGTTTGACCCACTGACACAGAGACTATAATTTACTCTCACATTCTTCTGACATTCAGTTGCTGCTGCTGTTGCTCATTTTGGAAAAGCTTCACAAATGTACATTTTAATGCTGGAGGAACAAATTGCATTGCAAATTACAAATTTCCGAGCAGCAGTGGAAAGAAAAGCACAGAATGATCCAGAGCTTATGAGGAGGAGTTGTTTTTATGAAAAAAGAGAATGTAGAAAAGCAGAACGCAGGTGGCGAAAAAACAAACTCCAGGTTCATTATGACATCTATAAAGAAAGTCTGCGCATCTATAACTTGGAGCTAAAAAGGGCAAGGCAGTCCTTTTTCTCTGAGATTATCAACAAAAACAACAACAATGCACGGACCTTATTCACTGTTGTTGACAGACTGACAGACCCCTCAGCATCAGTCCCTCCTGAACTGCTGTCCACCAAGGCATGCAGTGACTTTGCCTCTTTTCTTACAGACAAGATTTTAAAGATAAGACAGACAGTCAACACAGTGGCTATTTCACCTATTTCACCTGTGCCTCATAACACTGCTCCAGTTAATTTAGCACTTTTTCACCCCTTAGATTGTGCAACTTTGATGGACATAGTCAGAAATCTTAGGTCCACTACCTGCTGCCTCGACACTCTGCCTACAAGCTTTTTTAAGGATGTTTTTAACTGCATAGCATCAGATATACTTCAGATAGTAAACAGTTCTCTTCAGTCAGGCCTTTTTCCAACGGCCCTGAAGACCGCAGTCATTAAACCTCTTTTAAAAAAGCCTAACCTGGATGCCTCAGTAATAAACAACTACAGGCCCATATCAAACCTACCTTTTTTAGGAAAGATAATTGAAAAGGTTGTTTTTCAGCAACGTAATGCCTTCTTGGTGCAAAAACAATTTCTTTAATGTCTTTCAGTCTGGATTTCGAGCACATCACAGCACTGAGACTGCACTTGTAAAAGTTCTGAATGACATTCATCTGAGCAGTGATGCATCAAAGATTTCAGTTCTGGTATTACTGGATCTCAGTGCTGCATTCGACACAGTCGACCATAAGACTCTGCTCGACAGACTTGAAAAGTGGGTGGGACTTTCTGGTACTGTGCTAAATTGGTTTAAATCTTATTTACAAGACAGGGATTTCTTTGGCAATTATGAATCTGTGCGAACAAAAATGACACGTGGAGTTCCTCAAGGGTCCATTCTTGGGCCTCTTCTGTTCAACATCTATATGCTCCCTGTTGCTCAGATTATAGAATATCACAACATCTCCTACCATACTTATGCAGATGACACACAACTCTATATTACAGTGTCACCAGATGACTACAGTCCCCTACATCTGTTAAATAAGTGCATTGATGAAATCAATACATGGATGTGCCAGAATTTCCTACAACTAAACACAGACAAAACTGAGATAGTTGTTTTTGGCCCTAAAGAACAAAGATCAAAAGTGAGTGCTCACCTTGAATCCATGACACTAAAACCTAAAAATCAAGCCAGAAATCTCGGTGTCATTCTGGACTCAGACCTAAATTTTACCAGTCACATAAAGACAATCACTAAATCAGCCTACTACCACCTTAAAAACATAGCGAGAATTAAAGGATTTCTGTCTGGGGAAGATACAGAAAAACTTGTTCATGCTTTCATTTTCAGCAGGCTGGACTATTGTAACAGTGTCTTCACAGGTCTGAGTAAAAAATCAATCAGACAACTGCAGCTCGTCCAGAACGCTGCTGCCAGAATCCTCACCAACACCAAGAGAGTGGAGCACATTACACCAGAGCTTAAATCATTGCACTGGCTTCCCGTGTGTCAAAGGATAGACTTTAAAATCTTCTTACTTGTCCATAAAGCACTAAATGGTCTCGGGCCTAAATACATATCTGATTTGCTTGTACGTTATGAAGCACCAAGACCCCTCAGATCATCTGGAACAGGTTTACTCAGTGTTCCCAGGATCAGAACCAAACAAGGTGAAGCAGCCTTTAGTTTCTGTGCTCACCACCTGTGGAATAAACTTCCAGAACACCTGAGGTCAGCTGAAACTGTCGGCTCATTTAAATCAGGGTTTAAAACATCACTGTTTACTGCAGCCTACCAGTGAAGTGGATACGTTTCATATTTTTAGGATAATCTGTAGCTATTGTTTTTATATTTGTCTGCTGTCGCTTTTGTTTTATGTTTGCTTCTTTCTTTATATGCATTTCTGTAATGTTTTAAACTATTTATTGTCCTGCTTTTAGCTTTTGTTTTTAATTATCTCAAATGCAATTTTAATGTTCTTTTATTGTTTCTATTTTAATGCATTTTCAAGTTCTGTAAAGCACCTTGAATTGCCTTGTGTATGAATGGTGCTATATAAATAAAATTGCCTTGCCTTGCCTTGCCTTATGCCCAAACTGCACAAATCCCCGAGCAATACATGTTAAACTTTCATTATCCAGAGAGAAGACCCCGCCTGCTGGCTCAAGTCACCCAGTTAGACTCTATGATCAATCCTGTAGCGATCTGTTCCTATTCCTCTGTTCCTGGAAAATGTGTCACAAACAAAAAGAAACCACAAACAGGTGTGCAGAGTCTCTTTTCATGATCGCCTGCAGCTATGTGCAGCATTACTAATATCCAGAATGAGGGGACTTCTGTGTTCTTAAAGGGAAAATTCACCATTTCACATGTACATGTCCAGTCAGTGATGATAGTAAATGTCACTGTCAACTGACGTAATAAATTCATCAGTGCTGCTACATTGACAGACATCACAGTGATGCTGTTGGTGTTGAGGAAGAGCTACAGGCTGTTTCAGCTGAGTTTAGTAGTCTCCTCCCGACAATTGTGCTGCTACAATGCATGAATTTGGGGATTTATGGTTTAGGCTTGGTTTGGGTCATTGATTAACACATTTTTGCAGGTAAGCTGGTGCAGACTGGCTCTCATAACGGGTCAGTTTTGGGTGGGTCTTAAAAAACTGCTAATATTAACTAATCAGTTCCCCCATTTATTCCCTTATTTTTTCCCTTTAAAGAAGTACCAGACACTTAAGGCCCAAGTGCACTGAAAGCGTCTCACACACGTGTTTTGAAATACACTTCTTGTTTTAAATCATGGAAGGCGCACAAAAAGCTTCAAGTGTACGGATGCACGGATCGACCAGCCAGAGACCAGAAGTGGCCGGTTTTCAGTGTGATCAGTCCTGACCACTGACTGGCCGGTCAGCGTCAGACATCTGATTCTGTTCCGGTCAATTTCACACACGCGCCGCACAATGATCAGGTCATGCACGCAGTGACACAGTTGGTAACTTCACAGCCACAAAAGCACTGATCACAGCCACACACACTCAGACACATGCTTCCATGAATTCGATGTGAGCGACAGATTCAAAGAACAGAATAAAGAGAAAACAGACAGTCTGCAAGGAGACAGACAGTTGAGCAGCTGACGTTTCACCGAACAGCAGTAAACTTTCTAGTTGTTCAGGGTAATGTTAGCCAGCAGCAGTTCACAGGCTGATGGGTAACATCTCACCTCCTGTTCTGGCTGAAGAATAAACATTTTCTCAACCAGACGTGTTTAACTTCTTCTGTTTTCTTCACTGCAAAGTTTTACTAAATCAAACTGTTTCATGACATCAGTCTCAGGTTTGTTTTCATCTGCTTCCACATGAAATCACGTCCCACAAGACCCTGCAAGACCACTTTTGGAGAAAATATAAAATTTATTTAATAGTCAGTGTTTCATTATGAACATTTACAAGAAAAGCTGCAAAAATGTTTGTGAATGCAATTATTGTTTGTAGAAAGACAAAATCAGAATCGGGGAAAAAATCTGATTCAGCAGTCAGACCCTTAAAAAAATTGGAAATCGGAATTGGCCAAGTCGAAAATTTCTAGTTAAGAGGCGTGTCAACCTGCCTTCACACAGCCACTCCAACCTTGTATATGATTTTGGAGCATTAAATGAGGACCAATATTTTTTCTTCTGCAGGCACAGAACCAGTTTGGAGAGATCTCGAAGGAATACAAGAAGGTGTTGATGTGAGGATTGCTGACAGGGCTGCAGCATCACCTCAATCCAGATTTTAGTAGTGTGATGATCATAAACAGTGACCTGCTGCTGGTTCTGTGTTGTTGGTTTTTCAGTCTGATGCCTGCAGGAGCATCAGTTGACACGTGTCACTTACTGCTTTCAGTGTGTTTGGGCCTTTTGTTTTAAAAAGAGCAAATGGAAAAAAAGCTGTCATGAGACAGGATATGCCACAGGTTTATACCAAAGTATGAAAGGGAGCTGCAAAACTGAAATGTTTACAGTTTTTTGTAGTGTAATGCAGTTGTACAGAGTTAATCTTGAACACTTAATCTACTAACTGTTTCCTCTTTTCTTCCCTCATCTCTTCCAGAGTTGACGCTTCCTCAGTTTTACAACTTCCTACATGAGATGGAGAGAGCCAAGGCCAGCATGGAGTGTTTCAGCTGAGTGTGTGTGTGTGTGTGTGTGTGTGTGTGTCAGAGAGAGAGAGAGAGAATGTCAGAGAGTGTGTATGTTCATGTCAGGCTGTAGCTGCAGGGCAGTGTATGTGTGTGTGGTATGTATCACGTCATTTTGTGTGTCTGTGTGTGGCGCTGATGCCCCTCCCCCCCAGTGACTGAAGCTGAACACAAAAACACATTTTTTTGTACTGCAAGACATTTGTACTCAAATCTACTAATAAACATGAATGAAAATAAAACAGTTACACTCTGCATGTTCTTTCAGCTTCGATTTACGTGACTGACTGATTTCATCGTAATCGGGTTTCTTTTCTCTGTGTTTGAAGGTGAAGTATTAGTTTGTTTGTTTTTTGTGGAGTGTGAAAGTCTGGCATTTCATCAATATTTTCTCTGTCTGTCATTAAGATGAAACTTAAGTGAGCCCTGTGGGAGGAACTTTGGCATTTTGCTCCAAAACAAACACTGTAAAATGAAGTGAGAGAATTAAGCTCACCCAGACCTGTTTGATCAAGTTCAATCCTGATGTTTATTAGCATGAACAACAATATGATGCACTGGAGCAATATTACATAAGGACGTAGACACAAAGCTTCGTAGATACAGTACATCCTGTCAGACACTCGTGACTGAGCTTGTTGACCATCTCCACCTGAGAGGACGCCTTTCTTTGTTTATAAAAAAGTTCATTAAAAAAAAGTGTTGATGAGCAGCAACAATAAATGAAATAAGTGGCGCTGAAAGCCTTGATGGTGATAGCCTCGAGGCAGATTTCAGACGAGTGAGTGGCTCGGTCCTACGTGTGTCTACTAGTCCTCATCATTCCTCAACATTTCTATTCTTTTATAATACACAGTAATTAGCTCAGCAATTAAGTGAGAGTGATTGGCCCTGTGGGATGTGCTCTACACGTCTATGACAGTAAAGTGGTTCAGGACTGTGCTCTTTTTTTTTTTTGCTCTACTTCATGGCAGTCTGCCCTCTGTTTCACAAGATATCTCACCTGATTCTCAAATTTGAGAGGTTGTATAAAATGCAAATAAAAACAGAATGCAATGATTTGCAAGTACTAATTGTTGAAGTTTAAAGGTAAATTCTTTCTCATCCTTTCTTAATATACAACTTCAGCTGCTCAACAGTCCGGGGTCTCTGTTGTTGTATTTTGTGCTTCGTAATGCACCACACATTTTCAATGGGAGACAGGTCTGGACTGCAGGCAGGTCAGTCTAGTACCTGATCTCTTTTACTACGAAGACACGCTGTTGGAACACGTCCACAAGGTGTCTTGGTGTTGTCTCGCTTAAATAAGCAGGGATGGCATCATATGTTGCTCCAAATCCCTCCACACCATCACAGCTGCTGTATTTTGAAGTTGGTGCTCGTAACAATCTGGATGGTCCTTTTCATGGACACGACCTCTGAAATGTGGACTCATCAGACCACAGCACACTTTTCCACTTTCTGTCTTTTCTCAAATGTGCAATTTATCATAATCATGAGCAAGATCAGACCTGATGTACCATTATCAGTGTCTTCACCAGCACTTCTTCCCCTCAGGAAATTCTGCCATATATAACCTACATAACCAGCCATAAATAACAGCCAGCAGTAGTGTGTATAACACATCCATCAGGTGTAAGATAATTGTGTCCCCATTAAAAAGTGTTATTTTAAACTCTTCATGTCGACATTAAAACACACTCCATGGCAGTCATGGAATCAGTCTATCAGTCTATAATTTATAACATTAACTGTCTACTTATCTTTGTGCTTCAAGGTTCAATGTCTTTATTGTCCCACGCAGGGAAATATGTCACAAAAAGACAAAATACTTAATGACATCACCACATGAATCATAAATCACATAACGAGCGTCTGGAAATGGCAAG
Source organism: Lutjanus erythropterus (assembly GCF_056507025.1). Lineage (NCBI taxonomy): Eukaryota > Metazoa > Chordata > Actinopteri > Lutjaniformes > Lutjanidae > Lutjanus > Lutjanus erythropterus. Next base: position 2,201,187 of record NC_139322.1, on the reverse strand, counting down.
TAAAAATATGCACTTGTGCAATGTGCCAGGGCAATGCAAGGACTGCAGGAGTGCTAATTACTGTTAAGCATGTCAATAGCACTTTGGATGAAAGAGGAATGAAGTCTTTTAGTTCTCTGAAGGTGCCCTGAAACAGCAGCCTGAGGGCAGCAGCTCAAAGTCCCAGTGGAGCGGAGGGTCTTGGCATTTGCCCTTCAAAGTCCCGTCTGTTAATGACCAATACCCAGTTGCATGGAACCACTTAGGCTAAGGACAAGGACAAAGATTTCCTATGGATGTTGTACGGGAAAACCCTATAATCGCTGCACCAAAGTGTGACAACAACTGGAAAGGGTCCACAGTTTTTTCTAGTCGACTATTTGTAAAGTCAGATGTCATTTTAACATCTGGTCTCCTCCTGTCCTCATCTGCTCCTGTGAATTGGTGATATCCTGTAATTGGTCTGAAAGTCCAAACCATCCAAAAATGTTTTCCTACATAGGAACAAACTGAACTATGGTTCAGTTTCATCCGGACTGAGATCACCTCTTTTCGCCGGCCCAAAGTACGGCTTTTCGGTCCAGGCAGAGATCAGGAGGAGGTTCCACACCTGTAATTTTGGTTTGGATCAAACTGAAAAGTCTGAGAGTTCGGACCTAGAAGGTCCTTAGCGGCTGTTTTCATTCAAGGAGAACAACATTATCAACTTCTTTTTCTTTTTGTGTCTCTTTGTTTGGAGCAGTAACCCTACCAACACAAAGCCGTCCATCATCAGCAGATCCGGATATGTGACTGTTTCCTGTTTCCTCTTGAAGGACAAGGAAGTCTGCAGAGCAGAATGTCAGAGACGATCTTTTACTCTGCAGCAGTGTCCAACAAAGCAGACTCTTCTTTGTGCCACAACAACTGAGATGGGAGGGGTGTTTCATCAAGATGATCCTTGATCTCTTTATTCGATGTCCATGTTTCAGTGCTGTCAAGAGGATACTCTCCACACAGGCTTTGAAAAAGTTGATCTTGTTAGCTTTTGAGACATCTTACTGTCATACTGGATGTAACTTATTACAAACACTCCACACCTGCCCTTTCCTTGTCAGGTCTTTTCTCGTGCAGACTTCATATAATCCTCGGTATTGATTTCCTTGATTTAAAGTGCCTTTGACAGAGCAGATGGGTGGATGATCTGGCTCTTTGTTCAGAATCAGGGGTTCTGTGTTCTTGGCATTTAGCATTTGGTGCACTTTGGCTGCTGACTGTTCAAGGGATATTAAAGCTCTTGAGCTGATATGAGTTCAGCTGTCAGTTCAAGGTCGTCTGCGTAGTTTAGGTCTGTCGGCCAGACTTTCTGAGACCTTTGGAGCAGTTGGTATCTAATGATTGCCTGAGAATAGTCAATGACTATAATAAAGAGAAAAGGAGTGAGTGTATCACTCTTGATGATACCTGTAGTTGTGGGAAATTCCTCGGTGGAACCATCAGTGCTCTGGACAGAACATGTACGGTTCTCATACATCCCTGCTGTTGCTTTTTCAATCACTTCTGGTATTCCATCATTGGGAAGAATGAGGAGAACATCCCTTTCTTATTCATGCCAATGGGACTCATCCCAATAACATTTTCATATTCTTATCTTAAATTTCTTTTACTTTTTTACTTTTTTTTTTTTTTATCAGATTCAACAACCACTCATAACTTCAGAAAAATGTGTAAATGATCCACCTCTGAGTATTTGAGTGTACATGCATGTAAATATTAGCATAATTAACGCCCCAGTAATACCATATACGGCTGTGCTTCCTGCCCCATGTGTCAGGAAGTGTTCATTCATAAAAAAGGCATCAGAGAGAAAAAAGATGTTCTGCTTTTAGTAAGGGGTGATTGATAACTGCAGTGACAGGAGAAGGTTAAGGGGAAGTTTTCATTACAGAGACAGAATAAGTGAGGAAATTCACCTGGACAGAGACTTCATAAACCTGCATGTGCAGATATACAGCAAGCACACCTGACAGCAGGTAATAATACATCATTGCATGAAGTGATGAGAGGTGTTGTATGTAAATTTACAAATATATTATAATTTGAAATGTAGTCAAACAGGATAATTATGAAGTGTAATTTATTTTTCAAACTCAAAGTGTCTTCAAACTAAGGAAATATACAGTCATAAGTGAAAATCTTTGGTTTGGATACCAGCAGACTGACTGCACATGACTCTACAACATGTCTGGACCGCTCGTAAATCGTGTTCATATCTGAAAGAAAATTCAAAATATGAGAAAATTGGTGAATTCCACAAGTTGTCTTAAATCACTCATACGCACCGCTTAAGAACAAATGTGTTCATACGAGTGGTTCTTGCATGAGGCCCATCCAGTGCTTTACAAAAAACTACAAATATGATGGAGGCTTTCTTCTTTGAAACACACAGCAAAGTCGCTACAGAAAAGTAGTTTTAACGCAACTTTTGCACCATGTGATATTGGAGAAACCTACCAAGTGAAATTCCAGACTGTCGTCACCAACACGTTATTTTAAATGTTGCCAGTATGTACAGGTACAGGAAATGCCATGAAATTTTGCAGAGTTGCAAAAACACCATAGAATATCTGATATTCAGTAACATTTCAACAACATAACAGCAACGTAACTTATACGATTCTAACCGTGATGTTGCAGTAATGTTGTTAGAACGTTACAAATCATACGTCACAATTGCAGCAATGCAGAGACATAAAGCCAGAGGTCACTGAACTCAAACTCCAGAGTGTGTATTTTCAGAGCAGCGGGTTTTTGTTTTCAGGATAACAGACTGAACTTGACATCACCTGACAGAGTTATATATAGTTGATCAACTGACAGTGGAGGACTCGTCCTCATTTGTCAGTGTCACGCTGTGATATCGAGCTCATCTTGTGTAGGTTCAGTGTCCCTGGCAACCTGTCTGAGCTTTGAGTCTCTCTTAAGTGCTGGACATGATGTCAAATCAGCAAAAAATATATAGATATTTCATGACAGTTAAATAAATCCTGGTTCTCATAAGGAACAAAACAAGCGACCCCTTCACCTACTGCAAGTGTCCATTTGTTTTTTTGTCCGTGTTAGCTGAACACATGGTTTCCTCATTTCCTCATCCGGCCACAAACAAACACAGCATTGTGATGTCTTCCTGAAACGTGTCCCCAACCCATTCCCACACATAAGACCCCCCTGGTCTGCATATTTCTGACACCTTTATCATCTAAAGCAGCCTTTCTCAAACTTTCTACACCATGCACCACCTCAGAAAAAGCTGAGCTCTCCAAGTACCATTATTAAAGTACAGTGGTGTTGGCCTGATGTGTTCAGGAACAGACGGTTCACACAGGTGGCTGTCAGATTTGAACTGAATCCAAATTGGAAGCAGCTTAGAGTCAAATCTCCTCACTGTTTTTTGCCGTTTGTTGAGAGAAGGTGCTGTGAACATCACTGCTGTCTACTTCGTTTTCAACCGGGCTCTCAAAATATTCTCCTCGTGATCTACTCTTCTCTTCATGATAGTTACAATCTGGAACCACGATTTCAGCATTTTTGAACCATTCATTTCCATACAAGAAAAACAAAACTTATCCTAAATTGGATTTTAACGTTCTCACATTTGATGTACTTTAATTTGTAAAAAAAAAAAAAAAAACAAAGAAAGAAAAGCATTACTCCATGTACCACTAGAGGGAGTTCGAGTACCACCAGTGTCTCATGTGCCACAGTTTGAGAATCAAAGATCTAAAGCATGCATCTTCAGCAGGAAGTCCGCAAACTCCAACTTTTTCAAAAAATAAAATAGGAGCTGTGTAGATATAAAGGGCTCATTCTAATCTTTTTTCTGGTGAAAGCGTACCTTTAAATATTAATTTTATTTGTGCCATATTCCTCCAATAAAGCTGCATAAATCCTCAACACCGGACCTTTAAGAATATTTGTTTTGTTAACATTTCAAGCACACGCACTACAACAGCACCTTTAAATCAGTTTTTCAGATAAAGCATATTTTATGGCACTCTTTTTCATCTTAAATAATAATCAAGACTGCTAAGACTCACCTGTCGTCTACCTCCTGTGTTCTCCACCTGTCCACTTCATTCTCTTATTTTGTTTTTTATTCCATCCTCAACCACTCTGTCTCATTTCTGAGTGCATGTTGGTGTAGAATTTAACCAAATGAGGGATTTTTTTTTTTTTGAGGACAGGCTTTGCTCATTACCGTCGGAACAAAATTAGTCATTGAGATAAACTCACCAATAAAATCACGTATTGAGCAAATAGCCCCTTCTCAGAAATGTCTTTCTCATTTTTACAGTTTTCACAAAGCTTTCAGCACATGATAGGTTTCTGACCATCTCCTTTCTCTCAGGGATTCCCCTCTGTTCTCATCTTTACCTTTAGATTCTTTCACTTTCTCCGTGGGGTTGCCCCCCCCCCCCCCCCCCCCCCTCCTTCATGTCCTCCTCCTCCTCCTCCTCTGTTCACGCTGCCTCTCCTTCCTCTCATCGTGTGACTTGGCGTGTTGCTGCATGTTCTCATCTGCACTGGAAAAGTGCTGTAAAGATCTCTTGGGCTTCTCTCAATTGTTTTTCTGTCATTGAATTTCAGTTTATTGTTAAAGACAAAGATGTAAAGTCTTTCAGTGTATCTGTGACTGAAAGTTTGTACTTGCATTTGTCTTATGAAAAAAATTACTCCAGATGTTTGTCACTTTTTAAGCTGATCTTACAAAAGTGCAACAGAAATAATGTTCCCTTTAAAGATGAGAAGTCTTAGACAACTCCGAGCATTCAGGAGCAGGATCACTGGTGGAGAGAATCAGCACCATCCTCCACTGTTTTAAAGAGGTAGTTTGGATTATTTGATTTGGAACTGTGTGAGGTACTTTTCCATAGTCAGTGTTTTCTACAGTAGATGGTGGTCAGTACATCTCCAGTTTGGAGAAGCAGAGACGAGCACAGAAGCTAAGTGATGTACCGCTGTGGACAGGATCATCTGCAAAACGTATTTTACCCACCTAAAAAAAATCACACTGCATTTGGAATATTTTCACCACTTTAACTTCAGCACCATCATCATGTCACATAGTTTGCTCAGCTGTACTTTGTGTTACGTGCACTTTGTACTTGTTTGTTTCAGTTTTATGTCTCTTTGTGGAACTTTTGTGGCTCCTTGTGCTGTTTTGTCTCTTTGTGTCTTGGGGCTGGAGCGACTGTCTGCAGCTACTCTCTCATATACTGCCCTCAGCTCCCCATCAGCCTAATATTTATCGTGCACATTTATGACTGTATGCTTTGATGGTTGCAATAATCCACAATTTCTGGCTTTGCAGAAAACTTTGGAAAACCTATTTTATTGACTGTCCTGTTTTGTACCAACTGCTGACTCATCACATCATGTAACCAGCTGGGAGGGACTGCAAGTCATCAATAACTGTTAGGCTAAAAACAAGGTTCACTGTGTCTGTTGCAGGACACATTTTGGTCTTTGTCGTGACTCAGAAACTGACATCCAGGGAAAAGTTTGGTTTAATTTTAAGCTCTGATTTGTTATGATCCACTAAAGTTAGACACCACGCAAGATAAATAAAACATTGTTTTTGTTAACTTTGCATCTACACAGTCACCATCCTGGAGCGTCGAAGGTCCACGAGTAAACAAATAAGAGATGCAGACTGCACTACAAAGTCGACTGTAATAAACCAGTTCATTCTGAATAGACTTTCACAAAATTTGCTTTGTTATAAACATGAAAAATTGATCACAATAATGGATCCTTTTTTGAATTTGATTCAGATCTGATCATTTCTATGGCAAAACATAAACTTTCTAAATCACAGCAACTTCAAATGGGACACGGAGGCTGATCTGTGAATAGACACAATCAAATGTAAATGATTCCGAATTTTAGTTTTTGTGAGTTCCTCCAAAAATGTAGATTTATATATCTGTTATATGGTGTAAAGTTGCCAGGATGCTAATAATGCTCTAAATAAAGAACAAAATATCCTCATATCCTCCTGTTTATTGTTTCCTTGTTAAGATAGATGAACCCAGGTCACTCAGTTACAATACTGTCACACTATTCTATGCATCTTAAAGAAAATTAAGTCTATTTACTATAATACTGTTAAAGAATTCGCAAATCTCAGCTGGTTGCATCTGGCATTTTTGTTGTCATTGCAGTAGGTGCTTCACCATCACACCTGCTCATCCTTAAAAGATCTTTCTGAGCTGTATTTGTCTCTCTGACACTTTGTGGGTGTTAAATATGTAACACCTCATTATGGCTGCAAACTATTCTATATGATTCTGCTTCAGTGTGGTATGACATAAATTATTCAAAATGATCAAAAATTATGTTAAACATCACAGGTAATATGCGTGCGTGTGCGTGCGTGTGCGTGCGTTTGCGTGCGTGTGCGTGCATGTGTTTTATGTCCATACAGATGCCATGTGTGTGTCTTTGCTTCCTTGATGGTGGGGAATAACCGCAGGCTTTCTCAGGAAAGAGTCTGTTTGGAGAGAAATGGCCTGAGAAGTGTGTGTGTGTGTGTGTGTGTGTGTGTGTGTGTGTGTGTGTGTGTGTGTGTGTGTGTGTGTGTGTGTGTTTTACCGTTGGACCTACAGAGGGAAGAGGAAGTTTATGGAAACTGACTCCAGTAGCTCACAGCTGTCACTTTACTTCTCATTGTGCCCCCAAGCTGAGAACACACAGGATGACCTGAACGGTACAACGAGTTGTGAATGTACAGTCTCTCCAGGATTTTGCGGGCCTTTTTGGGGGGATTGTTGTGGCCTGAAATGCCTGATTTCACAGCAGCTTTTCTATAAAAAAAAAAATGCAATGCATATTGTGATGCTTTTAGGCAAGTGAAAATTGCAAAAGAAAATTACAAATATTTTCTGTAAAATTCATTAAAAATCAAAGGCATCTTGTTCCAGGGACAAAACTGCACTCTGTTCTGAGTGTTCTAACTAACCTTGCACTGCTGTGATTGGTGGAACTCACAGGAACAATGATTGGTCAAATTTTCAGAAAAGTTGCAGAGATTGGACAATATTGCAAGGTCACACAGGACTGGTTGAATTTATGTGGACTGGTATAATCGCAACATCACAACTTCCTGTCTTTCCTTTTTGTTCACAGTCATTATAACGGATAATTTCTGCACTTGACTTCTGCTGTGGTGAATGGCTTTTCTTAAGATTTTGACTAAAAATCATGCTGCTTGTTTGTCTGTGTAGCTGTACTGTGTGTGTGTGTGTGTGTGTGTGTGTGTGTGTGTGTGTGTGTGTGTGTGTATGTGTGTGTGTGTTCAGTCCAGGTGCAGAGAGACAAGTCCCAGAGATGGAAGAGAGAGACAAGTGGTGTGTGTCCTGTGTCAGTGAAGTTCATCAGAGGTCAGGGGGGACGACATTTTTGCCTCACAGTAAACGGAGGACTGTGTCTGAACAAGCTGAAGTGGTAAATCTAGAGCTGTATTAGCAGAAGCATTAGGAGTCACAAGGGCAACAAAAATCCCTTAAAAGAACAACCTAAAAACACCATAATTGTCTCTTAATCTGCACATGCACTTTGTGAAACAATGTGGAATGATGTCTTTTTTTTCCTGTCCCCACTGCTGAGACATGTTGTCCAGTCCACCAGTCACAGGCAACACCTGAGAAAAGAGAAAAGATGTTTAATGAGTTTATTGAGGCAGTTTGGCTGAAGTAAAAGTGTGCATCTCTGACAGAGATATATGAAAATGAACTAGATAGTGAATGCAAAGATGGCGCCCATTCAGTCCAGTGAGAGCTGCTCGTCTCAGGTATTAATGGTCTCGTGCATGAGCAGAAAAGGTTTATTAGCTTCTTGGTTTACTTCCTGGTTTCAGTGTTTCCCCCTTCCCCCTGTTCGTGAATTCCCTCTCAGCCCACAGACTTTACACTTTAGCAATTTTTAAAATGGCTTTTTTCAGCTTGAGGAAAGTTTTACAAATATAAAAACTCCATGGATCAAAAATTCATAACTGACCTTTTTTGCAGGTCAAGGCGTCCTGTCAACAGTTGCACAGATATCTCTTTATTAATGGTGGCCTGTTGGGGAAATTTTGCTGCAATACCACAAGTGACCACTGCAAAAAAAAAAAAGAAAAAGAAAAAGAAAAATCGCCAGCAGTGCTGAGCAGCAAAGCCCTGTCTATGATCTCTGCTGTTTTACACGGGTTACCTGTCCTGTGCCTCAACGTTCCCTTTTGCTTCAGTCTAATCGACCGATCAATCTAAATCTGGATGTTTTTGTTGTCTGGGTACCTGAACGTTTCTTTCCCACAGCTAGAAACCAGAGGAACGAGACTCTAATCTTTCCCAGCATCACAAGTAAAAGCCCCTGTAGCTGTGGATGACTGACAGTGTGAAGCTGAGACAAAAGTGCACAGCAAGGTCTGAATTCATCTTTTTAACTGGAGGTAAAGCAGACCTTTTTACTGCAATCTCAATAATGTTCTCTTGATCAAGAGCCAAAAGCCAGAGGCGCTTTATTAACATGAATGACATGGGGACATGGATGGATTCTGCCAAACACCTCTGTGAACTAAGATACACCCTGTGATATCTCATGGGCACACACAAACAAATTCATGTCTCCCAAACACAAGTTTTATTTTTAATAATAATACCACCACAGCATTAGTGCAGTTATTTTATTTAAACTATTTTACTTGCTTGCTGTATGTTTTCTCATTTCTATCCTTTTATGACCATGATGCACTGATTCTTCACATACAATAAAATTGATCGATTCATTGATGTGTCATGTTTCATGTAGTGTTATATTAATATACACTCATATACATAATGTCACCTCAGGGCATCATTTGTAAATCTTGGCTTCACCTCTTGGCTCAATGTGACGGCTTGATGCATATGGATCTGGGCGACAGATATGTTTTTCTGTTGTTGCCTGAAATCATGGTTTTATGTCAAACTAAGCTGTGGTATTAACGGGTATATAATTACAGATGCTGAATAGGATTTGCATGACACTGTATGACACTGTAGTTTGCAGTGAAGCTGACAACAAGTACAAATCCTGTAACATGCACCCAATGAAAAAGAGTGACAACACAGAAGCTGTACACGAGGGATGTAACAAAACCCAAAACTTACTGAATGATAATACCTCGATTAAAAAGACCATGATATTTATTACAATATTACAAAACAAAGACAACCTGACCCTTCGCTAAGCACCGCCCTCCTTAGTTACTGTTGCCACACCTGCCAAGCTCTCCATTCTTTTACTGGATTTATGCAGTTTACAGTGATAACAGTGGCAGATTTGAAGCGATAAAAACACAAAATGTTTGTGTGGTGTAATCCAAGTGTCTGTAAGCCATGACATTAAAATCTGACCCAAAAAGACGCCATTTACACCATGTTTTTAGCCTAAATGTCAACTGTAGCCTCTCACACCAGAGCCACGTGCACATAGTTTACGGACACTTGGATTACACCACATGAGTTCTTTTTTTTACATTTTATAACTGGTTGCCGTTCACTTCAACTGTACTGGATTTGGCTGCAATGCTGTTTTCAGCTGAAGTTCTGGGAGTGATTTGTGAACTGGAGATCTTCACCCATCCTCACATCAGCACAGGGGGGAGGAGAAATTGAGCGAAATTTCAGATTTGGGTGAACTGTCACTTTAACATCGAAACTGTTGAACTGTTGATACATGAGGTCTAAGAAGTAAACAAAAGCAGATTCTCATTTCTATCTGACAATGGTGGATTTTGTCGCTAAAATAATGACTCACAAGCAGATTTCATAAGTGTAGCTGGCTGATGTAAGCTAACTTCTCGAGTCAGCTTACACCCCCCTCTGTTGAAAAGAAGAGGAACCACACCTGCCTGTACAGAGTCACAGGAAGGAAATGGTAATGTCAAGTTCAATGAGGCTGTAGAAGTGTGTGTGTGTGTGTGTGTGTGTGTGTGTGTGTGTGTGTGTGTGTGTGTGTGTGTGTGTGTGCGTTGACTTGTACAGTTCTCCCTCGTGTGGATTTACTGTGAAAGCGGTTTCTCTCTCTCTCTGCTGATTGTAATTAATGTCTTCCTGCCTACAACTGTGAGAAAACTGCCTGGTTGCAGGAGCGAGGGGCCTCCCAGCTGCTGGCCAGACCAGACAGAGAAGTTGTTATCTGGGCTCGACACGCTGCGGTGCTGCCTCAGCCTGGAGGAAGAGGCTCCAGACTGATGTACGTCTGGATAAAGATGCACAAAGAGAGAGTTTAATGGCTTCACACAAACGCAACACAAGACGGGTGCTGTGTGCAGGAGAAAACAGTTTTCCTAAGATCAAATTTAAGGGACAAAAAGGCACATTTTGAGAGAGAAAGTAGGTCCAGTAGACTCTACCATAGAGAGAAAGTAGTTGCTATAGATTTTTATATGGTGATTCTACTGGAACTTCTTTCTTTCTATGTTTGAATTTACTGAGACTACTTTCTTTCTATAGTAGAATCTGCTGGAACTGCTTTCTTTCTGTGGTTGAATTTACTGAGACTACTTTCTATGGTAGAATCTGCTGGAACTACTTTGTCTCTACATAGAATCTTCTTAAACTTCTTTCTCTCTATGGTAGAATCTGCTGGGACTACTTTATCTCTATGGTAGACTCTACTATAACTACTTTCTTTCTATGGTAGAATGTACTGGAACTACTTTCTTTCTATGGTAGAATCAACTGGAACTAATCTGCTGGAACAACTTTCTCTCTATGGTAGACTCTACTAGAACTACTTTCTTTATATCTAGGATCTACTGGAACTACCTTCTTGCCAGGTAGAATCTACTGGATCTACTTTCTCTCTACAATAGAATCCACTGGAACTACTTTCTTTCTGTGGCAGGAAAGAATATGTGTTTTTGATTATGGGGTGAACTGTCTCTTTAATTTGATCTTAGAAGTTAGCTGCTGCTTCCTTAAATCAGAATGACATTTAAACTGGACTGACACAGTGGAACCACATTATAGTTAAAGCCATTTCTCTCTCTCTCTCTCTGCTGAAGTGTGACTCAGTGCACTTGCAGCTTTGTTGCACTTGTGGCAGACAGAAGATGATGGAGTGTTCAGACACTCACTCAGAGGGTTCTCCTTGATCTACGGCGGCTCGTCTTGAACCACGTGTGTAACTTCGCTTTGACTAAATATGGATGTTAATGTTGTCAGCTGTAAAGTGCGTGAATCTGTTTTTAGAGGAAAAATTCTGATATTCTGATGTTCAGCATCGCAGAATGTGAATGTAACCTGAGCTTAATAAAACCCCTCCCCTTCGCCCCAAACACACACACACACACACACACACACACACACACACACACTTGGCAGCCCATAATTTCACCCCTTCAGAGGTACCTATCTAATCCCCCCTCTCCATTTTGTTGCCGGTCTCCTGTTACTTAGCTACCAGTTGCCACGGTTGCTTGGGCTGATGGGGTTACCTTGGCAACCATACCCATCCCATTGTGTGGCGATCCAGCCACGGCGGGCCTGTCCCAATGATACACACACTGCCAAACACACACATACACACACACACACACACACACACACACACACACACACACACACACACACACACACAAACCTAAGGCAGCCCCTCCCCCCTCCAGTGCCCAAAGCCCCATGCCTCCCCAACACACAGACACACACTCCCACCCCCACTCAGCATGCAGCAGCAGCTCCTGGTGGAGAGGAAGGGGTTGAGCCTTTGCACAAAGCTACACACACAAACACACACACACACACACCTGTTAACAACTTCATGTTGTCCACAAACCTGCAGCTTTCTCTTCACCTGTGGAGAACCCTGCTCTCTGTGTGTGTGTGTCTGTGTGTGTGTGACAGAGGGATTAATACCTCATCAATAATCAAACTTGTTTCTGAACCACCCACGACGCTTGTTTTATTCTACCCCTCCTCCCTCCCTCTTCATCCCACTCTTCTTCATTTCTTCCACTCTCTGATTCTGTTACTTGTTTTGCAAAAAAACAGAAAGAGCTGGTTAATTGTGACTCGGAGCAATCAGCAGTCGAAGAAACGCCGCTGTGATTCAGCGTGTGTGTGTGTGTGTCTCAATGCCTGCATGCATTCCACCGTGTGCGTGTGTGTGTGTCTGTGTGTGTGTCATAGTGTCAGCACGGGTGCTAATGTATTCACAGACAACCCGCTAATATAAACACTCAGTCTTTCAGTGACACCACATACTGTTTCATACAAACTCAGAATGAATAATCAGAAAATGACCCGTTCATTTTCATCTGAATGTAAACACTCGGCTGCAGGAGCCGTACAGAGAGGGATTAGACAATGATGTCATTACACAGAGGCAAATCATTATTCATTCATGCACTGATCCAATTTTTTTTAAAAGAACTCTTTTTAGAGTGCTCTGAAGAGACAGAACCAAAGGAATGTGTGTCCACATGATTTAAATCAGACAAAATCACAATGAAATGAAATTAATGACACCAAACACAAACTGAGATCAAAGGAGGCGCAACAGGTTTTCAGTAGAGCCACGTTATGCCTCTGACCACTAGAGGGTACTGTTGATTAATGAGAAACATTCGGATGTGGCGGCAGGAACACTGACACAAAGGCACATAACTCACAAAAGAAGAAGAATCATATGAAAGAAACATTCTGCACAGGTTAATCAAGGCTTTAAAGGGACAGTTCACCCCCAAATTATTATTTTTTCCTCAGACCTGTAGTGCTGTTGATCCATCTATATTGAGTTCTGGAGATGTCTGCCTTCTCTCTGATAAAATGAAACTAGATGACACTCAGCTGGTTGTGATCAAAGCGCCACAAAAGTACATTTTAAAAACTCAACAGCCATGTCGCTCTCCATAAATCATGACCCAGTTACTCAAGATAATCCACAGAACTTTGATTTCTGAGATGTTCTTCTTCTTTTTTTTCTTTTTCTTTCTTTCTTTCTTTCTTTCTTTCTTTCTTTCTTTCTTTCTTTCTTTTTTTTTTGGTCTTGTTAGTGTCAACTAGTTCTGTTATACTGGAGAGAAGGCAGACATCTCTGCACCAAATATGTCGAAAATTCAACTTGGATAAATATCACTACAGGCCAGAGGAGGATTATTAAGAATTAAGTTTAACAACAATAAAAATTCAACCTGTTGTAAGTTGTTTACAGTATTATCCAGGATGAGATATTAGCATCCATCAAAAATCTGTCAAAAATAAAGCAGCAGGGAGTCAATCAAAAATGTTGATACACCAAAATGCATCGATAATCGTTCATAATAATCACATCATAGCCCTCTGAATCCGAACCATGAGGCACCAAGAGATTTCCACCCCTATATAAATATAGATGATTTCTTCAAGATTTAAACCCTGACTGGTTTTCTGATTATTTTTTAGGAACTTTGAACAGTGGAGATTTTTTAAGAGTCAGCTGTGAAGCTGTTGAATGCTGCCAGGTCAGATTTTAGAGTAAAAAACAGACAAACGATGACCAAAACTATAAAAACCAAAGAGGGGTTGTGATATTTTTTTTCTTTAGACTAACAACAGTGAACTGTAGGTATGTTAATTCTGTTTGTTGGCCTTCTGTTTTGTTGCGTGTGTGCTGACAGCAGGCAGGGAATCGTTGCAGGTCACGCTTCACCAGCGGGCTGCATTCACAAACGCAAAGCAGTCTCCATAGGGTGAATAAACATGCTTTACATACGGCGGCTCATTAATGTGTGTGTGCGTGTGTGGGAGGGTGTGTTTACTGTATATGCACAGGGATGTTTGTGGAGGTATTTTAAGAAGTGTGTGTGTGTGTGTGTGTGTGTGTGTGTGTGTGTGTGTTCAAGCATGACTGAACCACAGCAGAACGAGTTCCGTTTTTACTTGTGAACAAGTGATGAAACTTGCACTAACGGGTGATTCAGGAGTTAAATATGTCAAAGTGTGTGTGTGTGTGTGTGTGTGTGTGTGTGTGTGTGTGTGTGTGTGTGTGTGTGTGTGTGTGTGTGTGTGTGTGGATACATTGTACTTCTGACAGTAGGCAGGTCAGACTTCAGCAGCAAGCAGCATTTGTGGACGAAAACTCCACAGGATGAATAAACATGCTTTACATACAGCAGTTCATTACTGCCCGCCTGTGTGTGTGTGTGTGTGTGTGTGTGTGTGTGTGTGTGTGTGTGTATGTGTGTGTGTGTGTGTGCGCACACTAGTTGGATCTGTCTGTGTTATTAGCTCAGGAGAAGTGTGTGTGTGTGTGTGTGTTTTGCAGCACAACTGTAATCATGCTCTGCATATAGAATTATCTCTACTTTAACTTGTATAAGCAGCCACTCGTCGTCCATGAAACAAGCCTGCATTCAGCCAGACAAACAGCACTGCAGGGAAAAATGAAGCACGTCATTCATCAGCTTTTGCTTTCCAGAGCCCGTACATGGCTGTGAGACATGTTGGGAATTGCACCCGTGACTTCATCTTACAGGTGAGTCAACGTTTCTATAGCTGTTCAGTTATATAATACAACCGTTTCCAAAAAAGTTTTGATGCTGTAAAAATGCAAATAAAAACAGAATGCAATGGTTTTCAAATCTTTTTAAACATCTGTTCAGTTAAAAAACAGTACGAAGACAAGATATTTAATGTTCAAACTGATGAACCTTATTGCTTTTTGTAAATATACGAAAAAGTTGTGATGGGAGCAACAAAAGACTGTTAAAGTTGTGTAATGCTCCAAAAATACTTGTTTGGATCATTCCACAGGTGAACAGGTGAGTTGGTAACAGGTGACAGGATCATGATCAGGTATTAAAGTCTCAGTGGTTCATAAACATGGATGGGGTGAGATTCACACTCACTACTAGACTCTACCATGCAAACAGAAAGACATATATCAACAACATCCATAAACACTGCAGGCTTCTCTGGACCCGAGCTCATCTGAGATGGACTGATGCAAAGTGGAAAAGTGTGCAAATATTTTCAGCCATGTTCAAACCAAGAGGAATCACTGAAATTGTTTCATGACACGTCCCGTGTCACTCGGTCTCCAATAAATGGTGTCAAATGACTTTCACCCCAACTTCGCGAGAACATGTGAGATGTCAGATGATACGTCATCTGACATCTGACTGACTGAACCAGGAAGCTGGCTGGCATCCAGCAAACAACTTTATTTTCGTTTTTCCCTTCTTTCATCTGTGTTGCTCAGTCATGATAGATCATGATTTTTCATAACCATCTTCTACACCTCCTGAAGCTCAGTCTGTCCACATAAAGCACAAACATACGGTCAAACTAGACGACCTGAGAGGACAAGAGAGGAGACAAAATGTGGCTTAACACTGATGCAGCATTTTTCCAAGATGGACGATGTAGAGAGCTTCGCCATACATTTAAAGAGATCGTTCACCCAAAAATTAAAATTCAGTCATTATCTACTCGCCCTCATGCCAGTCGAAGGTTAGGTTGAGATTTTTAGTCCACAAAACTCTGCTGGAGTTTCACAGGAAAACAGTGTTGCAGAATCTCCCAAACAATGAAAGTGAATGGTGACCAGTTTTCAAACAGAAAAAAACATAAACCACCTCCATGCTGCTGGTCTGGTGTAATCCAAGTCTCCTTGAGTCCTGACATTTTGTTTGTACACCATCACACCACACACACCCAGTTCAGACAGTGTGAACGCGACTCCAAGCTAAAGAGCTACAGTGAAGATTCAGGATAAAATCATGGTGTAATGAACATTTTTTAAGTCGCTTGGCATGTTGGAGCTTTAAGAGACTTGGATTACACCGCATGAGCAGTATGGAGGCATTTTATTTTTAACTCAACCAATGAAATCACTTCTGCCTTGAATAAATTGTTGCATCATTAGAAACTTAAAGCTTTTAGTCAGTATTTTTTCTGTGTATGTCTTTGATTTTCTCTTTGTGTTCATGGAGTATTTATCCACACTCAGTGAATCTGTTTTTTTCACAGAACAACCAGGTGAATTCAGTTAAAAGCCAGCAGTCCTCATTGATTCTTCCACTTTACTACGCTTCAGTCATGAAGGAGAGATGCAGATGAAAGAGAAGAGATGACTTAATCATGGATTTTTATGCCATGAAACATTTGAAAAATAGATGGTATCAAGCTCAGCTCGAGCTGCGGCTCGGTATTTAAAAGCTGCTCTTTTTGTGTGCAGATCGCATGTTTACTGCACACCATCATTCACCACGTGAAAAATAAACGGTAAACAGTTCTCCTCTTAATTCCTCAGAGGCCGGCTCCTTTCTGGGGATTTGAGGTTTTCATTTGAGAGCTGTTACATTTTCTGAAAGACGTGTGTGTAGGCAGTTCAGACAAACTATATGTGTGTGGAGTCTAAGCTGTGGGCCACATAAAGACAGAACTCCACATCTACAGAGCTTATCTGAACACGCCCAGATGGTTTGGGTTTGTCTGTTCTCTGAGGAGAGCAACATGGGTGATGATGTTTTCATGTGGAGGAAAGAGACACGAGGCTGGAATAAATGAAAGAGAAAACATGCGAACGAAGGGAGGCTGAAAAGTGGATGAGAATCAATCAGTAAACTGCAGGAACACTGGAAACCTGTAAATACAGCACCAAACAATAACTTAACATGATCACTGTCTTTTTATTGAATTGTTTCACAGCAGATTAATTGATAAATCAATTTGGTTATTGGCAGAACATTTGTTGTATTCAAGATCTTTCATTGAGGATTTTCATCTTCTCTCAGGGTTGAGAGAAGATGTTCATTCGTGCTCATTTTATTGATGCTCCCATTGAAGAATCGAAAAATATATGAGCATAGAGAATTTATAGGAAAATAGAAATACTTCTGGAATGTTGTTCTTCAAGAAATCAATGATACACTTGGTCAAACAGTAAACATGTATTCTTGCTGTACATAATCCTGAAAATATTTCTCCAAATCCACTAAAACTCCTGAAAATCCTTCTTTTCTGTGCTGGGAGAAGTGGGTGTCAGAGGAACCTCACACAGCGTCACACAGTGGACAAGCAGCAAGACTCAGTTGGGTTTGGTCTTTATTTTCCTGCCTGTTCAGTGACTTTTTCTGTATTTTTTTTATCCTATTTTGTGGGCCCAAGACCTGGCATTGAAAGCTATATCACAGATCTTTGTTTTTTTTTTTTTTTGTTTGTTTTGTTTTTGTTTTGCCAAAGTTTAAAATTCTGGTATTGATTTTTTTTTGTCTGTCCTTCAACATGATTGTGTGTCTTTTGTGACCTTGTGACAAATTTCATCTGTGACCATTTCAGTTACACTTATCTTCACACAAAAACAACACAAAGGTTATTATTTGAACTTAATGGTCACTTTGGAGGCTGTAGTTTCTCCTGTTTTTGATGTGTGTTACACTTCATGTACATGTTGGAATATTAATATTTAATATTTAAATATGTTTGTAATGTACAGGAATTATCTTTATATATATAAAATTCTATTACTTTCCCAGTTGAGTGGTTAATTGCGATTTCATTGAATAATTAACACCACCTCATCTTCTGCCTGTTCACTGAAGTGTGTCACATTAATTGAACTGCATTAATCTGTTTTACAGTTTGTGTCTCTCATATATTACCACACAGTGTGACCCTCTCACCCCCCGTCTCTCTCCTCTCTTAACTGAACCCGTCCTGAAAACACGCAAATCAAACGGAGCTCGGAGGTCAACCTGCCTCATCAACGAGTGTGTGACACGAGTGCAGCTACGAGTGTTTTCTCCTCGTCTTTTTTTCATATTTGCTTTCCTGAGACATGCTGTTGTTTGTCTAATTCATAAATCATTTGTTCAGGAGCCCTTTGTGCATCAATCATTCACACAAACAGGTTTGATCTTAATTGTGTCTGCAAAAGAAAAAGCTTCGACCCCTGTATCTTCCTATTTAAAGGTAATATATCATTTTACCTGCACACACAGTGATCTGTGTCATGGTCTTTATCATGGGGTTTATCTGGTCATTTCCTGTTTTATTTTGAAGTCCTGGTCTTCCCTCATGTGTCTGGACTTTGATTACCATTTGTTTCACCTGTGTCTGATTAGTTCTTTGTCTTTTTAGTCCTTGAGTTTCTCTGTTTCAGACCTCTGTAGCATTTTGTTCCACTTTGAATTTGGTATTTTTGGACTTCATGCTCCTCCATTTTTGCAGGATTTGTTTGTTTTGGCCCGCTGGCCTTGATAGTAAGCTTTGCATATATTCTGTTGCTTGATTAAAACAAGTTTTTGGACAGTTTCTGCATTTGGTTCCACCATCTTAACAAGAACAAAACTTAAATGCGCCCCAAACCACTCATAAGTCATTACACACAAAAGCCAAGTCATGTTTTGGATTGTGAAGTATTAATGATGAAGAAAATGTCATTTACTTTATGAAAACACAGATGAAAAATGTTTTACATTTATTATTTATTTATTTATGTATTAACTTAAAAATAAATAAAAGGCAAGATAACTGCATTGTATGAAAGCGATGTTGGATGTTGGTGCGTTTCTCTAAGATGCATTTGACACAAATATCAGGAATATGAGGATTCATTTCATTCAGTCCAGTTGGAGTAACATAAATCCTCATAATCCCTCAGACATATTCTTGCAAATCAAGTTATGCTCAGTAGAATCTTTAGTGTTTGTCATCAGTATGTGTTCTGGTCTGTATGGTTATACCGTCTCAGCCTGGTGTTGTTTTCAGGTGATTTAATGAATGTAAACAGAGCGAGCAGCCGTTCGTAACACCGCTGCACTCTGACGTGGAACTTCTCAGAGGACAAGGATTCATCAACGCATCCTGCTGCCTTCAGGTGCTGCAGGGATTTCACAAACTGTATGTTTCTCCCCCTGCTGCCTCAAAAAATACACCCGAATTTTGAAACCTAAATGGTATGCAAACAGTAATTGGAAATAGCCACACCAATAACTAGGATTTAATAAATTAATTATTGATTGAAATACTGATATATCAGTTGGTATTCTTTATACAGAATATAAATTACAGAATGCAGAGTATATACAGAAACACAGAAGTTTTGCAGTGATCCCACAAAAGTGGTCAGCACTGGCAAAAATATATGATGGAGGCTCCATTTTTTACACTTTACTGATAAATGTTATTTTACATTTACATTTGCATTTTAATTGTAACTATAAATAAAACAAAATGAAAAATAATCTAACAAATAAAAACATTATGTTTTGTTAAAAAAGCCTTTAAGATAAACTGATGTGACTGGCCAAAAGGTGAATATATCTGCTGGGCTCTAATCGTACATGCACACATTGCACTGATGCTATTTTTTATAGATTATTAATAATTGACTTTGAGTATTGATAAATTGCTTTTTTCATTATATTTTACCAGCTATATATAATACATAAAGATACAGAAGAAGTTTTCTTTTTTTTAATCACCAAGTTTTAATAACTGAGCTGACAGTGAGGAGCAGATCAGAGGTCAGATCTTCAGTGTGATGATGTCACAGATCAGCTCCTATTTACTCACAGTGACCTTTGACCTCTGTCATCAGATTATCAAAGTCTGTCCACAGGCGTGTGTGTGTGTGTGTGTGTGTGTGTGTGTGTGTGTGTGTGTGTGTGTGTGACTGTTGTGTGTTATCTTACATGTATGGATGCACCATGACTGTATGTGCATGCATTTATCTGTTCTGAAGTCACGTAGAAGAATAAAGCAAATTACAAATGCACACACACACACACACACACACACACACACACACACACACACACACACACACACACACACATACACACACAGCTGAGTTCAGTCTGCACAGTATTTCTCAGTATGTGATTTTAGATATTATTTTTTGCCATGTTGAAGTTCTATGATAGTAAAATATAATCAGAAGATTTATAAATTAGAGAAGCTGTATTGTGACAAAAACGTTTGTTCGCTAGTTCAGCAGTTTGAGATAATTTCTGTTTCTATTTTCACCTCTCAGTCTGAGGAAAAATATATTAAAATATGTTCACAAGCATTATTTATTATGACAAAAACATTTAAATCCCCAAATTAAATATTTGTTTGCGAAAATAACTGTCTATTGCTCTGACAAAATAACAATTTCCACCAAAACTGTGAGTCGACTGAATGAAAACCCTGATATTACTGATCTGGGGAAAACAAAACAACACTGTCTTTGTCAGGCCTTAACTTTGCAAAAGCTCTGAGATGTTCTGCCACTTGTGTGTGTGTAGTTGTGTGAATTGTTTGTAGTGTTTTGTCAAAATGAGCCCTGCTTTCAAAATCGTGCTGAAGCAAATGTAAAAAAGTGTAAGTAGTTACTATGACTGATTTCCAGTGTCCCTGTACTGGATAATTTAACAAAAATAAAATCATCCTTAATCTTTTAGTTAATGTTATTATTTAGAATGATAGATTTATTTGATGACCTGTGTGCAGCAAGCAGCCTCGACCCTAAAATGATGAAATTCCCGACCTGTCACAGTTTAATATCTGTTGGCTTTGACCAGCATCACGTCGGCATCTTTGTTTACTGCGAAGAATGTTTCTGTTATTTCTCTTTATCTGTGGAAATCCGTGTTTGTGTGTGTGTGTGTGTGTGTGTGTGGGTATGCGCACACACGCATCCACTTTATGTTTCATCATGTGACTTGAGTGTGAGCATGTTTGCACATTTCTGTGTGTCTTTGTGCAGATTTGCCGCACAGTCTCCTGCCTCCTTTTGTGTGAAAGTCTGTACATGTGTGTGTTACTGTGTGGCAGCCCACATGTGTTTGTATGCATGCTCCTACATCCATGTTTGTTCATATATCTGCATACATTACTCTGTGTGTGTGTGTGTGTGTGTGTGTGTGTGTGTGTGTGTGTGTGTGTGTGTGTGTGTGTGACTGCATATCTGCATGTGTGTGCTTTTGTACTTTGTGCGTGTGTGTGTGTGTGTGTGTGTGTGTGTGTGTGTATGTCCCAGCCAGGAGTCAGCAGCAGACCTCGTCCTCGACGCCCACTCACACTCCCTCCAGCTGACTGGCACCATGGCAACCGAGAGATCCAGCCAGCCGAGCAGGCGAGGCAGCCAGGGCCCTGTGTGTGTGTGTGTGTGTGTGTGTGTGTGTGTGTGTGTGTGTGTGTGTGTGCGTGTGCACTCCAGTGTCCATATCTGTGTGTTAAGGTGGGTCTCACTGATTGTCTCTTCAGTTCTTGTGTGTGTGGTGAGAACATTTACATATATGTGCATTTTAAAGCCTCTTCCCGTCTCTGTACTACATGTGTTGGATCATACATACATATGTTTATGTGAATGAGAGAGAGCACATGTGCATCTGTGTGCAGGGTGAATGTTCATTTAAGCATGCATAAGTCATATGGCTGCATACTGTAGTGTGGCCTAAAAAGGCCTAAATTACATTCACCAAAGTCTAAAAATGTTCTTCTTGCTTGGTCTTGGCCAGTTTTCTTCAAACTATTTATTAATAGTTTAATAGCACTTCAGAAAATATCAGGCTCTCCATGTTCCACTGTCATGACAGATGTTAAATACAGCTGATAGATAGATTGACAGTTAATACAGGAAGCAAGTTTATTCCTAATTACATTATTTATTGTTCACAAGGGATGTTAATGATTAATCATTAATCCAATAATCACTGCTAATAATTTAGCAGATTAAAAATGTTTTGTTTCAATATTTAATTGCAGTAATTATATTTTATTTGACATATTTTTTCTGGCAGATCCATTTGTTGAATAGGGAAATTTAAACTTCAACTGAAAATGAGGAAAAGGAAGGAAATTAGAATGAAAATAATGAGAAAACATGCTTTTTCTATCCTAATAATGATTAACTGATTGCAAAAATGCACAAAATTTGCAAGATTTGCAGTGATATGTTCAAAAATACTAATTGGAATATAAATGGTTCAATGAGCTCCAGGACTTTGAATCTTGCTTTTTTCTTTTATGTGAGTAAAGGTTATGTAAGAATGAAATATAATAATTTTGGCAAATATTGCGATTGTGCTTTGAGTCACGGTTGGGAGAACGATTATTTTCAGTAAAAGAAAAATGTTAAAATCTGAAAAATCATGATGATGTGACATTTGTTGGGGTCTGTGTTGGGGTCATCTGGAGAGCGAGGTCTGTAGGTCAGGATGTACAGGACTTCATTATAACACTGTTTTGTCATAATTAATCAAGAAAATTGTGGCTTCTGCGATTTGGACATTGCACTTACTGAGATTTTGGTAATATTACGATTAACTGTGCGACCCTATTCAAAATACATCCTCCTAGGTTTGTGTGTGTGTGTGTGTGTGTGTGTGTGTGTGTGTATGCATGCTTTTAGGTTGGGTTGGGACTCTTTGTTCTCAGCTAGTTCTGTTTTATGGGTGTTTATATATTCACATGTATAAAGGTGGGTTTCTGTGTATGAGGGCTGTTAAAGTGGCTCCTTAGAGAACATGTGGTCTCAACACACACACACACACACACACACACACACACACACACACACACACACACACACACACACACACACACACACACACAAGCAGATCAGCTAAAACACAACAGTCCTGCTGGTCTCTGGAGAAGAACTGTAGAGAGACAAAGAGAACAGAGACCGACAGTAAACTGCAGAACTGCCGTGGTTAAAACATACACAGGGGTGGACACAATAACATGAACACCAGTAAAAACATGATGCCTCCAGTAGAACAACACAAGCTGCATCTAACATGATTGTAGAGTTGAATCTCTCCTATCACACACTGTCTGACTGGCAGTTTGTCCCACCTGTCACAGTCTTTAGCAGCGAGGTGCACACTGTTCCATGAGAGTCCAGTGTCCTCTAGCTCAGCTTTGTTGTCCTTTGCTCAGTGATCTGCCTGGTTTTCCTTTCAGAGAGACACTGCAGTTTCTAACTAAATCAGCAACACAAACGTGTGTGTAAACCAGAGTGTAATGATGATGCTGATGCTGCATCAATACACCTGTTGATCTCAAGCTCCATTTTACTGCACTTGTGAAAAAAACCCGGCGATAGTTGGCCTCCTTTGTTTGGAGTAGCAACTCGTTCCCCACCTGGAGAAAGAAATCCACAGTTTTCCAACAGAGAACCATGGCCTCAGACATGAAGGTTCTGACTCTCATCCCGCCTGCTTCACACTCCTGTAAAGGCCAAGTCCACAAAACACTTGCAGACTGGGTGTCTGAACTCCTATGATGCTCCCACTAACCCTGTCAGGATAAAGAGCTGATCCACCGTTTCATGGCCGGAACAGAATCCACATTCCTCCACCTGAATCAGAGGTTCAGCTATTGTTTTTAATCATGTCTCATGTTTATTGAGACATTAACATGAGAAACTCTAGAAGAAAGCAATGTTTAAATATAAATTTATATGTACAATTTCAATCCAAAAATTTGAAAGGCCTGGAGATCCTTTTGGTGAAGATTCTGGTGCAAAGTGACATTATTTGTTTTAATTCTGGAATTTTAATTCATCCTCAAATATGTTTGTACTATGTGGTTGTAACATAAAAACTAGACTAAAAGAACACTAGGAAATCCACTTTATGACGCACATAAAAAGCCTGTTTTACTGTCTTATCTAAGATTGGAGTTTATTCTGAAATACACACCTGTCAAGATATTTTATCTAAGGTAAGACTGGGAGAAAGACAAAGTCGTGTCTGTGCGTGTTTTTGAAAAAAAACTGAAGTTGAGTCGAGTCCAAACTGGGCCGTTATGTTTGTGTCTGAGCATCTTATCTGAGGGCCCCTGGCTTTCCCCGGAGGAATAAGACGATGGAGAGAAAAAAAAAGAGAAACTCGACCAAGAGGATGAAAATAACCTTCCAACATGGGAAGTGAAAGTGTGTTTCAAAACACTAGTTTCTCCTCCTGCTCCCCAACTTTTCTCTCTCTGTGCCGTTGTCCGGGAGGCCAAAGTTTGCCCATCGACGGCAGCTGGTGGGAAACCAACTGCTGTCACAGGGAAATCAGACCAAAGAGTTGAGTTTTTAAAAATCAGGAGTTTTAAGATTTGGGAATATAGAAACAAACAACAGCTGAGCAACAAAATATCCCAGAACAGAAAGGTCACAAATTCTGAGTCATGCGACTGTGTCCATCCATCAGTCATGTGTCCACATTTCTGTCTTTACTCAGCATACTGAACCTGATTCATTCTACATTTAAGGGTAAATGGTCCTTTAGGTGCAAATAGACTATTTTGAAATATATAGAAAAATATGATGCAGATTATAATGAGGTATTTTGAAGCTGAAGTTTTTTTTTTACAGTACATGTCACTATCGTCACATATTCTAAAGACTATCCATTTTAAACGGAATACAGTAAATGGAAAATAAAGAGGACACAGAGCAGGTACACGTAGCTCCGGCTGACGTGGTGCAGCCATAACCTGATGCAGCTGCGCCTGGAGGAATCACGCCGTTCCAGTAAAGCCTCATTTATGCTCCCTTTACGTATGAAAAGAGACGCATACGTTTTCAACAGTCACAGATGGTTGGGTTATAAACCTTTATGTGGGATTTTACTTAGAATTTTCTAAAAGCTGTCGAAGTTAGAGGTTGTACCAGGAACCAAAAAGGGTTCTCTTTCGGAGACAAGCTGAAGAACCCTTTATGGTTCTGGTTTGCACCTTTATTTCTGTGAGTGCATCTGAATAGATTAGATATGTAAAGAGAAATACTGTGTATTTCCATTGAATGAGGATGGATCCGGTCTGAAGCAGTCTGAAAAGTTGTTAACACTCCAGGACGTCATAATTCAGACTCTGTTCAGGACTGTTCATGTTTTTCGTTTTTTTGCTTTCTGTCCGTCCAGTTTCCACTCTGGGCGTGTTTGTCAGCCGTGTCCAAGGCCATCCTGGGTTGGGGCCTCTTGGATTTCCTTCTCTGTGAAACTGTCCTCTTCTTCTTTTTCTTCCTCTTTTTCTTCTCCTGTTTGACACACACACAGCCTGTAAGTGTTGAAATCTCCCCTGTCAGTTTGCTGAGGCCCTGCACAGGGCGGGGGACTGTCCCAAGCCAGGACGAAGCGTGGACACACTGTCCTCTTCTCTCAGTCGTACAGATCTGTGCTTGTGACCTTTGACTTTTCAAACCAGCAACCAACATTAGGTACAAAAATGAAGACAAAATATGACGAATACGAGCGCTGCCATCTTATGTGAGGACGTGAGGATGAGTCTGTGCAGCAGTGATCAGGGTTGAAGCCACAGTGTCCAGGTCAGCTGTCAGTAATGACGTGAAACTCCCGTTTTTATATCACAACTAATTCAAACAAAACTGAACAAAAATGAACAGAAACAAGAACTACCTTAAAGGACAGAAACCATGTTAGGAAAAATTTATTTGACTTTGACTTTTTGACTTTTTGGCTTTGGCTCACGTCCCATCTGCTAACATGCAGGGGGCGGGGTTTACGACCTGCACCGCAGCCACAGTTGTTATGTAAATTCTATATGATGCTGTGATTATGAACATATTGTACAGTATTTTATACCTGTTTTATATAATGTGCTGTTTGCATTATGTTTATTTTATTGAGTGGGATTGGGACCAGAGATGAATATGAACTTTTACTTATATTTCTGTATAATGCATCAGATTCCATGCATTGAAGTTTATGTTTATTATATGTGGTCCCTGTCAAATTAACTTGGAAATAAAATAAAACATAAAACAGCACTGTAGCTCTTAACTCAGACTCCTGGCAGCTTATTTTGGTGAGTCAAAGTCAAGCATTTTCAAACAAATGTCTCAATCAGACGTGAGTTGAATTAAGCTACAAAACTCAGAAACATTTCTGATAAAATAATAACAGTTTTCTTCCTTGCAGGAGTGGTGGTGTAGCTGCTGCTCTCCTCTGTCTCTCTGCACAAAACCAAGGTTACTGAACACAACGATAACTTGTACTGTATGCACACATACACACTGATACAGACATATATGCTCATGTATTTATGAGGACAATGCAGCTCCATTCAATCTCTTCCACATATAATTACACAGAACGAAAACTAAACAAACTTATAAAACCATGACTGGGCTGGATGTAGCTCAGGTTGCAGAGCTTCCTGTTGTCTTAGAGCATTAAACTCAAATTGCTTCAGAATGAATCTGTAAATGTAAAAAAAAAAAGTAGGTCATTTTAGGACGTCTGCTGAATTCAAAGATCCGAGGTCATTTACTATCATTATACAAAACAGCACAGAGCAATGAAATTAGAGCTGTAGCTCCTTCACAGTTCACACAAAATACAACATATATACAGGTAACTGATTTCAGAATGGAAGAGAAGAGGATAAATATATAAAATAACACCTGTTGCCATAGCAATGTCATATTATATAGTTTTATGAAGTTATTTTAAGGTTGATCAGAACTTTCCATTTAAAAAGGTCATTTAAGTTCATATTTACTCTAAACATCTAAGTACATATGGTGGAACGTTAATGTAACTTTGGTATTTTTCAACCTGAACCCTTCTTTCATGTTTTCAGTTTTTGAAGCTGGTCCAGTTCTGAAGAAGATCACTGCAGCTGTCTGCTTTTGGGCAATTTTGCCCATTTCGTGCTTGTTTTTGTCACTGACAGGCTCAGATTGTTATTCTAAGTGTCTGACAACATTATGGAAAGAATCACCACAGACACAGACGTTTTTGTTAGAGGAAAATATGTTTTCTTTCACTAGAAACTGAGAGCAGCCGTTTTAACATTATCATTATTCAGACTTGACAAAAACAAAATATCTCACCAAAACTGCCCCGGTTTGTTTTTGCACTTCTCCAGCTAACAGTGTTCCTCAACCACTGAGGGGAAATGTACGTTTTCCTTAGCTGAATCATTAGCTGTCCAACATCACCTGTACTGCACGCTCCGCACTCCTGCACGCCCTTTAAAACACCATCACCTTCATCACTCACTGATTTTTTTATTTAAAGGACTCATCATCAGCCGGCTCATTATGAGAATTTAATAGTTTAATTGCCGGAGAGATAAAAGCAGACGGGGGAGGCTGAGGCTCTTTGTGCAGAGGATGGAGAGGAGTCGAGCCTTTGAAATTATGCTTGTGGAGAAAATTGGAGAGATCAGACAGTTTAACACTGATGACAGTACTGATACTGTGATGTGTGTACTGTATGATAAATGTTTATAACGACAGCGTGTGTGTGTGTGCGTGTGTGTGTGTGTGTGTGTGTGTGTGTGTGTGTGTGTGTGTGTGTGTGTGTGTGTGTGTGTGTATTGAAACCTTTCTTTTAGCCCACAGCTGTTCTGTTTCACTCCACAGATCAGAGATGGTCATTAATACTGCAGTCAGGTTGATTGATCTCAACTTAAACTGCATGTTGTTTCTTATCAGCTGATAACAGGATGTACATCTTCCTTAGCTTCACTTTGTGAAAGTAGAAATTTGTTTTTATTATAATGATGGTTACTGATGGTTATTCCTACACATTAAAGGGAAAATTCACCACTTTTTATGTGGATGTCCAGTCAGTGTTGATTGCAGATGTGGTCAACTCTCAGTGCCGCTACACACTCTGACGCATTTACAGTAATGTTTACTAATGTGCATTGTCCCTGTTAAATAAACCAATATTAAAATAAAATAAATAAATAAATCTACATGCCCCCTGGCTACCCAGAGACAGAGTGCTGCAGGAATGAGTCCTAAACCCAGAAATGAATCCGGATATTAGCACTTCTGGTTCCCTTATGTCGAAATCAGTGCTTTTTAAACAATTTTTTGTTTTGGTTTTTTTTGTTAAATGTGTGAAATAAGGTCTGAACACTGAACTTTCATGTCAGAACTTCTTTAGAAAGAAAGTAGTTCCTCCATGAAACTGCTCACAATAAGGTCTGTGGATTATCTTGAATAATTGGGTCATTGTTTCTGGAAAAAGGCACCAGTTTTGAATTTTTCAAATGTCTTTGTTTGGTACTTTGAGCACCACAAGCAGAGTGTTTTTTAGTCCCGCTGTTGGAGAGAAGGCAGACGTCTCCGCGGCTGATATCCCCAAAACTCTGTGACTCACACCAAAAAAGTTTTGTTGAAATAGCAAAAAGAAAAAAACATTTCAACTTTACTCTCAAAAAAACTTTCTCTAATATTTTCGTTGTGTTTGGCCCCATTACTCCTCTGTATAAAAGTGTGATTTAAAGGAGGATATTTTAAGAATGGCACTCTCACTTTCCAGGATGTAAGTGTGAATTCATGAGAGAATAAACTTCTTTCCATAAATAAGTATGAGGCTGAACAAACCGGCTGAACCCCGGCTGGCTGCTGGAGGAACATGAACTGTCAGACGGAGTGCTGTTCCTCTTTAAGGCTGCCAGAGGATGCCGTGCTGGGGGAGTGTTTTCAGCCGCCTGGTTCAGTGCCAGCTTCCTTATTTTGATGTGTGTACTGTGGCTGTTTCTACAGCAGGTTACTGGCCTGTTTGTACCCCGTCTCGCTTCGCTTGTGTTTGACTGTCTGATGGACGCTGATGACAGTTAGACACCTCAGCTGGGAATCGTCCTCAAAAAAAGAATCACTTTAATTTAAACATTTGTTCTAAAACAGGGCTTGTTGCTTTAGTTTTTGCTAAAAACAAAGAAGGGAACAAATACAAACTGACACAGGGAGATAAGAAACCAAAACATTTTACCTCAAAAAAGCTAAAGAAATGTCCTCTGGATCCTAGAATGAGTTTGTTGTCTTTCATTTCAGATGATTTAACACTAAACACTGATAAAATGCTGCGATGTACTGTATCTTTGAGCTGAGCAGGACTCAGACACTGCAGGTATTAGAAGTCTGATTCCTCTCATGGCCTCGGTGGCTAAAATGCATGAACTCACTGTGCTTAAAGGCACTTTGGGATAAAACCTCCAATTAAATGTCTTCATTACTGAGTTTTCTAATGTGTTAATCAATAAAATAAAATCTGATATCATGGGCTGCAGAGGGCTGCTCTTGATTGGTTTTGTTTCATTGTGTTATAAAAAAGTGCCCCAGTACAGTTTCAGTTTATACACATGACAGGTGAAATACAAGCATATAAAACATAATGGAAGCTTAAGAACAGGGACTCAGACACTGAGCAAATAGCATTTAAATTATATGTTTATGAAGATGTTCTCTAGATTTGAAAGTGCATGTGTGCAGCAATATTTAAGGAGTTGCACCATCATAGATTAACTTTTAAACCTGATGAAATGACAGTTTAACAACAAACTTTTATAGTATCTCAAAATTAGGAAAGATTACATTTTAACTTCTCTTTTTAACTCTAAACCTAGATTAAATTCAATTATGTTGTACCAAAACCTTAAACTCCAGTTTAAAATGTGATCCCATATCAAATTTAAAGGGATAGTTCACCCAAAAATGAAAATTCAGTCATTATCTACTCTCATGCTGAGTGAAGGTCAGGATGTATTTTTTAGTCCACAAAACTCTGCTGGAGTTTCACAGGAAAACAGTGTTGCAGAATCTCCCAAACAATGGAAGTGAATGGTGACCAGTTTTCAAATGTAAGAAAACCACAGAATAAAAACATAAAAAGCCTCCATACTGCTGGTCTGGTGGAATCCAAGTCCCAAAGACCCAACATGCCAAGTACACTGTCTGAAGTGGGTGTGTGTGGTGTGCAAACGGCATGTTGGGAACAAAATAAACCTGACCAGCAAACACATGAGGGTGAGTAGATAATGGCCGAATTTTCATTTTTGGGTGAACTATCCCTTTAAATTGACTCTTGAGGGGGGTTAACTTTAGAAATGGTGGCCTTTTTAGGAGGATTGGGCAGAATAATCAAGTTCCTTTCCTCTTTTTTCCTCACTGTGCTGTTGTCTGTTTTTTAGTTTTCCATTATTTGGCCATATTGCTTCATTAATTCTGCCAACATTCCTGATCATTTATTTACCTTTCCATTTTAACAAAAAAAGTAGAAAATATTCCTGATCTAAGACTGGTAGGTAAAGTTGTGTGCTAACTTTTAGTTGTTATTTTGCACCAAACATCCAGGTCAAACAAACTCACACAGCCACACTCTGTAGATGGCGGCTGTTCAAGAAGATGAGCAGGTCGTCCACTAATCAGAAGACTGTTGATTTTATCCCCGGGTCCTCCAGTCTGTGTGTCGATGTCTTGACTGTGTGTGTGATTGTACGTACAGATGGATGAATGTGACATGTAATCATGAGATATGAAGATGAAAGTCTTTTTGCTTTTCAGGAATCTGAAATACAAAACATATTTTGTCTTCCATATAATTTCATATTTCACAAATATGTGTAGTGTATATACATCTATATGTATGTGTGTATATATATAAAACCCAATGCAAATATATATATGTATATATATATATATATATATATATATATATCCGAGAACCCACAAGGGGTCCATGGTGCTCTCTTGATAACCACCGATCACTGAATAGATCTTCCTATTTAAAGTGTTAATGTAATGTAGTAACCTTTATCTTTTTCATTGTTTTTATATTATCCAATTTCTCAGTGCTTCTTTTATTTAATGCTGGTGACTTTAATCTTATTGTTGTATTGCTGAAATTTTATTCCTGCATTTTTATTTTATTTATTTGTATTTTTTAAATCATTCTTTTTATTTGTTTCCTGTCTGTTTTGATTTTGCCACGTGACGCACTTTGGGCTGCATGTGTGCGTTAAAGGTGCTGTATAAATACGGCTGAATAGATGGTGTACGTAAGTCAGTGTTTCCATACAGAACTTCAGCTTTTCAGCTGAACAGATGAAGTGGAACAATCAGACTGATCAGACGTCAGTGTGGAAATATTATAAATAATAGATCAGACCTGCAGAATTTATTATTCTATATGAGAAACTTTTCTCCTTTTTTTTTTTTTTTTTTACTATAAAACAGATTTTTTGTGATTTTAGAGTTCATCCTCGCTGCAGTCTTGTGTCACACCCCCTCTCTGACATCTCCGGACCGTGTGGCAGCAGCGCGCTGCGCGTTTTGGTCATTTTGGACACTTCCTGCTTTTGAGACTCGAGCTGCAGCGTGCATGTCCCGTACAGTCAGCGGGCTGCTGTGTCGCAGCTTCTGTGTGTTTGTGTGTTTTCAGGACCACAGCTGCTGCTGCTGCTTCTGCTGCTCGACCGTACGGGCTGCTA
Organism: Lutjanus erythropterus; assembly: GCF_056507025.1. Classification (NCBI taxonomy): domain Eukaryota; kingdom Metazoa; phylum Chordata; class Actinopteri; order Lutjaniformes; family Lutjanidae; genus Lutjanus; species Lutjanus erythropterus. Next base: position 2,169,985 of record NC_139322.1, on the reverse strand, counting down.
TCAGCAGCGCTGCTGTACCCACCGTTTATTTGAGGAGGGAGGAAATGAGGCGTAGCGCTGCGCGTTAAGGGAGCCAGAAGAAGCAGAAGAAGAAAGGATTCAAACAGGTGTCCGGTCGTCTCCCATCAGCCCCCAGAGGAGCCCGGTGGAGGAGGAGGAGGAGGAAGAGGGAGGAAAGGTGACAAAGAGGAGGGATATTCTGGATATTTATCAGGAAAGAAGCTAATTTCAGGAAACCACGCGCTCCTTCGGCTGAGCGGTGATGGAGACCCGACAGTCGAATTAACAGCTGACAGCTTGTTTTTTTTTTTTTTTTTAAAGAGGTGAAGATAGTTCGCTCTGCATCGCCGTCTTTTTCTTTCTTCCTTTCTTTCTTTTTTCGCTCCGTCTCAGAGGAGGAAGAGGAGGTGATAGAAGGAGGGGAGGCGGTGACCGACACCCCCCACGGGACAGGCCGACCGACCCACGCTTCTTCTAACAGGTGTGTCTGAGGAGGCTCCGTCCGTCCGTCAGTCCGTCCGTGCAGCCGGCCGGCCGGTCCCTGCTCTCATTGTTCCCGCAAGAGGTTCCATCCGAACACGGGCTGCTTTGGAGTTCATTTCGGCCGTTTTGGCATCTCAGCGAGCGCTTATTCTTTTCTTCTCTTCACTGGTGCGTAATATCAGCGAGGAGGAAGGAGGAGGGTCCAAACGGCTAATTTTGAGGTTCGTTTATTTGGTGAGGAATGGAGGATGTGTAAAGGTTTGAACTGAGCTTAAAGGAGGAATTTGAAGATTTTGTTTGTTTTGTTTTGTTTTTTTAACCAGATTTGCAGGTTTGGACGGATTTCGCCCACTGGTGAAACGGCAGAAAGACGTCGGTTCTGCGGTTTCGGCGACCTTCGCTTCGCTTCCCCAACCGAACTCGATTTTTTTTTTTTTTTTTTTTAACGGACAGCAAAGTGGGTCTTTTAAAAGAAAAGTATTTATCATGACAACGAGGAAATCCAGCAGTGTGGCGGACACGGTCACTACCTCCACCACCACCAACCTGCAGCAGCAGCAGTCCCAGCCGAGGAGTCCTGGCAGCTTCAGCAGCGGGGCTCCGGCGGCGGCGGCACCGGGCGGAGGGGCGGAGATGTTCGGGGAATTTCAGGACTGGTGCCTCCGGACGTACGGAGACTCCGGCAAGACCAAGACCGTGACCCGGCGTAAATACAACAAGATCCTGCAGACGCTCCTCCAGGGGGACGAGGAGAACAGTAACGGGGTGTTCCTGCACGAGAAGAGCAGCAACAACCACATCAACGCCAAATTTAAATTCTGGGTCAAGTCCAAAGGCTTCCAGGTCGGGACGCTGCAGGACGCCAAGAACGGCTCACAGGACAGACCGGTGCTGTACGTCCCCATCAAGGCGACGGTTAGTGCATCTTCCTCTTTATCCCTGGCCTGTGTGTGTGTGTGTGTGTGTGTGTGTGCGCGCGCGTGTGTGTGGTTACATCCATCACTATTAGGTTACCCTTATTTGCGTAAAGAAATGAGGTGTATGTGTGTGTGTGTGTGTGTGTGTGTGTGTGTGTGTGTGTGTGTGTGTGTGTGTAGCCTGAAGCTGTACAACATAACTTTTCCCTGGCTCAGTGCCATGACTACAGCAAACACCTGTTCAACACAGAGCTGAGCCTGTTAGTGGTTTTCAATCGGGACTTTTTTAAAGAACCTGCAGTCTTTATTTGATCAGTTGACATGTGGGACAGTGTCAGTGGTCTGTCCCAGTCAACTGACAGACAGCTGGAAGAGCTGCTCACAGAAGTTCTGTTTCTGTTTAGGACCTGACCGATACTGGAGTTTTTGGGCTGGTGCTGATATATATAGCTGGGAGTAAAAAATTGGATATTGATTAGGGCTGAACGATTAAAAAGAAATTATCTAATTGAGATTATTTTGACTGATATTGCATTAGCGATACAATTTGCATGTAAGAGGTAATGATAATTTTTACATTATTATTATTATTTTGATTGAAAAACATATTAAAATGACTATGATGGGATTTTTTTTTCTTTTTATTTGGCAGGGATCTCTACCAAATGATGTTTTTTAAGTCTGTAGAATCTGCTATGTAGGACAGGACATCTCTGCCTCATGACATTCATTCATCTTAAAGTTTTTTGACACACATTTTGCCTCTAACAAATATCGCACTTCCTGCGATTTGAAAATTGCAGAAAGCCATATCGTGATTTCGATAAAATTTCGATTATTTGTGAAGTTCTTATAGTGGTAAACATTTAGGGGTCTTTCTCTCACAAAACACAATTCACACCCCAAAACAAACTTCCCTAACCCCTGCTGTCATGAACTGATTATTAATCAATTATTAAATTAATGGGCAAGTATTTTTACTTAATTAAAGAAAAAAGTAGTATTCTGCAGCATTGTTTTTCTGTGAAACTCCAGCAGGGTTTTATGGACTGAAAAACTAAACCTGACCTTCAATCAGCATGAGGGCGAGGAGATAATGACTGAATTTTCATTTTTGAGTGAAATACCTCTTTGTTTAAACTTCATTCACTTCACAGATGAATGTACAACATGATACACACATATCAACGTGTACTCAGGCTGGGTGTTGTTTAAAAACATTATGAAAAAATACCAGAACCAGCACTTTGAGTGTTAACAATACTAATGGAGTTCTTTATCCAGTACCTTTTTTTTTTTTTTTTTTTTTTGGAGGGTGTTGGTCTTGACTCTCAACCCCACAAAGTCTTGGTCTTCACTTTTGTTTCCATATTTGAGAGTTTGACAGCATTTTCTGCCATTTTGCATGAGAAATTACTTGAACAATTAATTGATGATCAAAATAGTTTATTATTTTAATTATTTTTTTGCCACTTGCCAGATTTTCTTGCCCAACATGGCATTTTGCTTGTCCTGGGCAGGCAGGCAGCTCCACTTGTTGAGCCATTTTATCAGCTGATATACTTTATACAAAAAGCGAGCAATAACAGTTTTCATCATCATTTATTTCTCTTGTGATCAATCAATTGGTAATTTATTGAAAGAAACGATGATGCATCCCTGACAAAGTTCACCAGAGATGTTGTCAAACTCACAATATTGTCTTTATAAGGAGATGAAACTGAGAAAAGGAAACAACTATTGATGTGTAACAGGCTTCCACCAGTGACACTATAAATATCTACAAATGACTAAAACTGGTGCTTCTATTATGACGCTGTGAAAGTAAAAATGTTAGTGACAGTTATAGGTCATCCAGCTGTAACACTGAGCAGCAGGACACCAAAGAAACTTAAGTCCTGCTGGGTGTCACGACTGGAACAGACTCATTTTCTGTCAAATGATTAAGTGACAGATTTATTTCCATAAATTATCAGTTATATGACTGAATATTAAAACACCATGCAGATATCTAGTCCTTTTTATCTGTCTCATTTTACTTTTGTCCTTCAGTCGGTCTGTTAATGACCTTTGACCTGGAGTTAAACTTTGTCCTCATGACCCCAGTTTAAAACAGAAATACAGAAAACCATTCAAGACTCACCATTCTGGTTTTAACTTAACTTGATGATAATTGAAATGTTTCCTTTGTTATATGTGGCTGAATTTTTTTTATATATCTCTATATGTCATAGGGATGTCACACTACCAGAAATGTATTGATCAATGCCAGCATGAGTTTCTACCATTCTTGATAAAGAACGAAAACAAGAATAAAATTAAGCCGTTGTTTTTATTGTTTGCCACAAAACTCAGAGCTTCTAGGACAAAAGACTGAGGAGGGCGTTTAGTGTGTCAGGGAGCACGTTGTCATGTCTGCTGCTCTGAAAACGTACAGCGATTTCTACTGCTGGCTTTGGATGCCAGTTGAACCCAGTGTTCAGCAGTAGTTTAACAGGCAAAATACCAGCATTATATTTTGTGATGACAGATTGTTTCAGAGTTTGACCACAGAAGAGGTCCGAGCTGCAACAATCTCCCCGGCCTAACGGCAAGGTGCAGCTTCTGAATGGAATTTGAGATGTTTTTTTCTTTTCTGCAACTAACAAATAAAGAGTTGACTGAATGGTTAAATCGTTGATGAAAACTCGTCCTACTGAGGCCAGAGATATATGTTTGTGTTTGCGTATGTGTAACATTAACCAAATGGATGCAGGGTATGCGAGGCAGCCATGATGCGTATAAATGCATCAGGGTGTTTAGGCGAATGCATCAATAAATGCAGGCATGTCTCCGGCCTAACGGTTTAGTCGACTGCGAGTGGGCAGCCCTGGTGTTTCCCTTACCTTAGAATGAGTCATGTATATCTACAGAGGAGTTTCATAGCCACTGTAGTAGCTTGGAAGGGGAGGGTGTGACAAGGTGTTCACTGCTAGATGCCCCTAAATCCTGCACTAATATTGCACTAATGCACTGTCCTTTAATTAATATATTTATTTTAACCCAAACCATGATCTTTTCCTAAACCTAACCAGACTAGGCCTTTTTCACCTTATTAGCTCAAATTGATTCTCACAACCTTGGTGCTGTCTATATGCCTTTTTCACCACACTGAGCCAAACCGTATTGTGCTGAATTGCATTTCCATCATCACTTTTGGCAAGTTGTGCCACACCATGCCCGAGATCTGAGATCTACTCTTGAGTGGGGCCAAAGCGAGACCTGCCTCGAAGCAGGCTGTGGTGACATCTCGCCAACCCCTGCTGTGCTGGGCTGACGGGCCACTAGGGAAAAAAGGGTCACTAGAGAACCAGCCCACGTTTTTTTGGTTGGAACCATTGTAATCATTGATGCCATCGACAGAAGGTGTTGCACAATAACTTAAAGACTGACACACCCACTTTTTGTTCCCAAAGAAAACCTGCTGTTTTTTTGGTTCCAGCTGGGAACCAATGATTCAGGTTCTTTTGAACCAGTTTATTTTTGGTAGAAATAAAAAGATTAGTTGCTTGAACTGGAACGGGGCTGGTTCCATGTTGGTGGAAAAGGCCGAACTGTGACTGTTTCACACCATTAACCACATGATGACAACGGTGCTGCAAAGACCTGCTGTTGTTTAGAAATGAGGATGTGTTCTAAACAGAATCCGAATGTAGAGTTACAGTACTTTTTTTGTTTTTAGCAGTGCTGATGTTTTATTTAAATTTTACTCACTTAATTTTTTTATTTTAGCCTGATAACTTGACAGGAACTGCATAAAAGTGTCCCATATCCTCTAAATCCATGTCATTTCCCTCTAAACATTTGGCAAGATGAAATCTGTGTAGTTCATGCTTCATGCTTCGTACTCTTCTTCGTCCTTCATTTTTGGGAGCAGTCCTACGTGTTGAGCACTTGTTGACAGCTGACCGCAAAGATGTGGAATAACTGAAATAAATGAATGAAAGAAAATAAAAGTGGGCTTCTCTGTGTTTGTAAAACACTGTAGTATATTTAGGAATGATTCAGTCCAGACTGTAATGAAACTGCAGGTTGTCTGTAATCTTAAACAGATTGTGAGTGCAGTTCTGTGGAAACCTTTGAATGTTTTCTTCATATCTGCAGACTGGGAGCTCAAGCCTGGTTGTTCCAGCGGTTAAACAGGCAGGCTGATGTGGTGCAGGATTGCTGTGGAGATGAGAGAGGTTTGAGGTGCTGGTTGGCATGGTTACTGCTCGGCTAATTTCACCCTGTCCCGTATCATCTCATATTCAGATTAAGATCAGGAGTATCACAGTCAGGAATGGGAATCCTCTCACAGAGTTTATCTCCTCCCCTCCTCTCTTTCTCCATGTGTCTCTCTTTTTTTCTCTCTGCGTGTCTCTGTTTCTCACTCCTGACAGCAGCAGGTCTGTTGAGTCTGTTCAGTATCTGAGGACTGGACTGTTTAGACTGGAGAGAAAGACAACGAAAGATATAGGGAGCGATCCCTCCTGTTTTCCCTTGGACTTACTGAGTGTGTGCCTATGTTCTGTTTCTAAATATCTCCTACGAATGTGGACGTTTTAAACAGTCGTGACTTCTATGAAATGATGACTTGACGCAGGCTGAGATCAGTATTACCAGGTGGGTTCATCCAAATCACAAAAAAAAACATACTTTCTCACTTCCCTCTAGTGGTGTCTAGCACTGAAGATAGTTCGGGGTTAATTTTTCCAGATTTAGAGATGTTTGTCTCTGCTTCTGCACCAGTACAATGTTGTGTTGACTCTGGATAATCCAGAGAACACAATGTTAAAAACTTAATCAGGACTGTTTTGTGTTTTTTTTAAGTGCACAGATCTGATGAAAACTCACTGTAGACGTCACTGAAACATAACAGAGGTCTGCTGATTGTTATGAGTAGTTTTAGGAAGACTGGTTGCTTTTTCATATTAAAGTTTGATACTGGAGTAAAAAAAATCTAATATTGATATATTTTTCATTTCATTTCATTTATTTATTTAAAATAGGGACAGTGCATGTTAATGAACTTCACAAATTACAATTGTACATAAACTTCACAACAACAGAAAATAAATAAAACAAGAAGAAAATTGGTACTAACAAAAACTTAACTGTGATAGACAAAGAAACATAAACCACCGTACAATAAATGTTGAAGATAAACCAGAAGAAAAGGAGACCGTAGGAGTGAAAGTGCGAAGTGTTAAAGTCATAGGTGCTAAAGTGCAACCGACAGTCGACATCAAAGGCAGAAACAGCAGTTCTCCCAGTATTGTATTTCTCTCCACCCTGCTTACTGCAGCATCCAGCGTGTGTCCAAAGAAAAGAAAAGAAAAGAAAAGAAAAGAAAACACTACGCTTTAAAGGCAGCACAGCTTTTTCATATAGATATAGAAATATCTTTCTAAGGAACAATTTGAAAATGTAAACGACATTTGTCAGGGCATAAAACCAGTGACCTGTTGACCTTTACAAATCAAGAGTAGATATGCAACAGCAAAGTTTAAGTGGAAACTGAATCATGACCTGAAAATTTGTAAAGTAAATAAAATCAAACCGTGGATTTGGAGATTTGTGACACCGCTGTTGCTCATAAAGAAAAAGAAATCTTCCTTATGTTCTGTGAAAAAAAAGAAAAAACTTTTCATATTAGACAACATTTATGCCGGTACGAATAAAGACTGATAACAGCTGTGAAAACCCAACGTCAGGCTGATAGTATCGGTTGATCGATATATTGGTCTCTTGTTAATGTTTTTAAAATGTAAAAAAAAAAAATTAAAAAAAATTAAATTTTCAATCCTCCGGCTTTTATTTATGATTATTCAATAACAGTTGATTAATTGATGATCAGCTTTTACTCAAACATTTTTAGGGTTGTCCCAAATATGAGATGAGGACAAGAGGGGCGACTGAGCGAGTATTGACCATTTTGCGAGCGCGTAGGAAGGGTTAAACTTTTGCTCATCACAGTCTGGTGCTCGTGGCTTGTAGATCCTTCCCTGTGTGATCGTTTCATGTGTACGCACCTGGTTTTTAAGTGTGCGGGATAGACCTGCATGATATAATAAAAAAAATAATATTGTAATTATTTTGACATATATACGATTCATGATTAGCGGGTAGGATCTTTTTTTTCATCACAAGTTTTATTTTCACACACAAAAAAAATTAACATGACGATGTGACATTCGTTGGAGTTGTTGAATAGTTCAAATAAAAAAAAAAAATATTGATAACATTTCAGTTGATTGTGCAGCCATAGTGTGGGATTTGAGACAAATTAAACACCATAAAGGAGCTCAATTTCTTGCTTTTTATCAGACTTTTTCAGTGCTGCTGATGCAATAAAAAAGAGCACCATTTCAATGGTGATTTGGACATCAGTTACCATGGCAACGGTACAAGCTTTGAAGCACTGGTTAAGCCCTCAGTATTTATGGAGTGTAAATGGCTTTCAGGCTACAAAAAACGGTGTACTCTTTAGCACTCAGATAAAATATTCTGTATCTAGTTAGACGTGTCGACCTCGTCAGCTGTCCGTGTCTGTACTGAATGTGGTCACATGTTGCTCCAGTTGAGTGGTTATCTACCAGTTTATTCTAACACAACCTACACGCAGCCTTATTTCAACATCAAAACACTGACAAACCGCACTGTTTATGAGCTGTCATCTGCTGATAACATCATCTGGGCCATCAGATAATTCGCACTAGGCGAGAAGGGCTGCTGTCTGCTGGAGCTGCAGCCATAGCTAGTGGCGGGCAGCTGCATATGTTCTGCACATCTTAGAGGCAACAGTTAAGTAGCATTGCACATGAATAAGATACTGATAAATAGTTTAACCGACCAGTGTTTGTGGTGTCAGCTAGCGATTGTGGCGACACATCCTCAGTCTGTAGCCATCCCTGCTACCAAACCCTATACAGCTGTCAGGTTGATAGATTACCTTGACAGAAGAGAAGTGTTCACAAACAAAGATTTTAACATATCTGTGAACAAAATTTCAGAGAAATAAATCACTACTGTGTACAGAAGAAGTCTGAGAACATGTATTTGCAGCAGCAGCAGGGCTGCATATGTTAAATCAGTCAAAATAAACTGCCGCATGTGTGAACATGATAATGAAGGAACTTGTTGCTCACTGATGTGTTGTTGCAGCTCTGTGGCAGGAAGAAGATAGATCAAGCTTTGATAAACACGTGACGCTTGTTAGTAACGTGCATTGACTGTTGGCTTAGGTTTTTAATGCCACCGATGGCAATAAGAAATTTAAGAATCACCAACATTTTCCTTAAAATGTTAGTGCTGTCATGCTAACATTCCCCATAAAGAGAGAAACTACTAAATAAAACACTTCAGACTTCATGTCTTGAGCAATACAGGAAGGAAGCATCAGATGACGGTGCAGACAGGAAAGTGTATCTGTGTGTGTGTGTGGGGGGGGGGGGGGGGGGGGGGGGGTGTCAGCATGTTATTTCTGTTTTTTTTTAAGCTCTTGGTTTCCTTGTGCACACTGAAGCTGTTTCCTACCTGTTGAGCGAGGTGAGAAATCCACTCCAGGACGCGTTGAGCTACACATGATGTTAATGTTGTGTTTATGGCTCAAATCAGCATCCTGCTTTCTTTCTGTCTGCGTCGTGCTGAGAGGGTCTGACCCGACTGCAGCAACAGCTGATCAGACAGCAACTGTGTTTATACACTGACACTGATTACACAGATACTCTGTGTGTGTGTGTGTGTGTGTGTGTGTGTGTGTGTGTGTGTGTGTGTGTGTGAGACAAAGAGATAAATGTGTTGCTCAGCTGATCTCTGAGGTGTAGACCGATGTAGGGATGAAAGAATTGAAGACAAAAAGGTTGAATACATCACATGTGTGAACTGTCACTCTCCTGGGGGCTGTTAGGTTTACTTATGAATGGATTAATAACAATAAAACACACAGATGAGGCAGATGGCAGCTTGTTTATAGTCAGAGTTGGTTGAGGGATCGAATCAGAAGACTGATGTGGAACATTAATGTGTTAAAGTGAAGAAGAATTGCAGCTAATTCCTTCCTCTTTGTTTGCACTCATCACTCCTCGTCCGTGTTTTACAAAATCTTCACCCTTTTCTTGGCCTTTTGATCAACTCGCTCCTCTGCTTTATCATTTCTGGTTTTATTTACATAATTGTGTTTTTTTGTCTTCTGTAAATCTCTGCGGGACAATTTTTACACATTAGAAAATCGCCTCATGAATTACTGAATTAATGTCTTTACACAGCAGCCCTGACCCTTCATAATGATGAATATTATTTACACCATAGATGTGGAAGTAGTGCCTGCCAAGATGCATTTCCATCACTGATGTATCAGTGATGGTGTGGTGCACTGAACTGAAAAAAGAGAACAAATTGAAAACCTGGACTGGAGTGAAAAATTCCTGAAGTGGACACAGCCTGATTATTTGTTTGTGTGACTGAGTTTATATCCTGGCCTCAGACAGTACTAATTGACAGCAGTGGTACCTCCAGCTTGGATGTGTGTTCCAGTTTGTCTTGCTGTTTGGGGCACCAGTACAGCTGGTGTACAACAGTCCTGTGTGTTATTTCCTCCCAGTAAAGCTCATCCCAGGCAGCTGCACAGAAGCAGCCAGTTGCATCATGTGCCACAGAGGTCGAACATGTCCGTCTGTGACAGGACAGTTAGCAGCGACAGCAATGAAAAATGAACCAGGTGTCCAAAACTGGGTGAAAGAGTTGAAAAAAAGTCACATACAAAACTTGAAGTAACACAAAGATCATAAAGACATAAAGTAAAAACATGAAGTAACCATAGAAACAGAACTTCATGCTACATTAACAGTTAAACTGACTACAAACACACCTTTCAACATTCACTATTTGAACACAGCTTTTTTTTTTCCTTTGATAACTCACCGTGAAATGAAGCGTCATAAGACACCGTTCCAGAAAATTACCGAACCTTTGTGTCGTCCACCTGAAGGAACGTGATTCTGGTGGTTGTGTGTGTGTTCAGGTGCCTCTGCGGCCTGTGGTGTGTTTTCACATCCAGCCTGGGACCTGTGCTACTTTTCATCCTCCTCGCCCGTCCCGTCCCTCTGTCCTTTTGCACAACCAGAAGGCGGAAGTTATTAAAAATGAGGGAGCGAAATGCAAGTTCACCCAACTGACTGCTGGTGGGGGAAAAAAAAAACTGTCCTGCAGTTAATTCAAGAGGGCAGTTTTTAATTAGCTTAATTAGTCGTGCAACCACCCATCTCGCTGGCGGGAGTCTTTGGTTTACAACTTGGAAAAGAATATTGCCATGAGGTTCTTGTATAGACTTTATTAATGTGAAGTACTCCAACTCATACAGCCATCAGGACTGTGTGTGTGTGTTTGTGTTAGTGTGTGTGTGTGTGGTACTGTTCATGCTTTTGATATTGGTACTAGTACTTGGAATTCAAGAAACACAAGAGCACATGTATGGTGAATGGATTAAACTCTGTCTTCATCTGCTCTAACATAAGCTGCGAATGTTAGCATGTCCAGCTACCTAACACTAGCTTACTAGCTGCAGTAACTTTACCTCCAGACAAACTTGTTTGTTTGTCTGCATTTGTTCTGTGGAGGTTTGAGGAGGAGAATGTGGGCTGATGCAGATTCAAAGCGGGCCGACGACAATGCATCTCCCTCTGGCTCGTTGTCTCAGGTCTAAGCCGGGTTAGTGTAGCTCTTATCCTGGCCATCATCCCTGATCGTGGTCTGGCTGGGTGACCCGTCTCAAGGTCCGCCACAAATGAGTGTATTTCTGTCATCTATCATGTAGATATACCTGCTGTACATCACCATCTGGTCAATGTTTGCTGAGATATAAGCTAGCATTAATGTTATATCATGTATGCAACTGTAAGCAACTTTACAGAAAAACTTTCACAGGGTTCTTCTTTTAAAACGTGTCAGATGGAAACATTAAAATGTCAGTGGGAGACTTTGCAGCTGACTCAAGTCGAATTAGCATTAGCTTACATCAGCCAGCAACAATTATGAAATCTGCTTGTGAGTCATTATTTTAGCAATAAAATCCACTGTCGCCAGTTAGAAATTAGTTATTCTCTAAGGAATCATTTCAACAATTGACTTTTTACCGCAACCATGGCAAAATCTGATTGGATAGTAAATACGAAGGTGAACGCCCACAAACAGCTGATTAGAGGGAATAGGAGGAGAGAGAAGGAGTAAAGGAAAGTTGCGAATGAAGGCAGCGTAATAGAAGGTCCTGATTGAACTTACGCTGAGCTTCAATAGTGTTAAATGCCCTGAGGACAGACTGACAGGCTACAGGCTGTAGGGACAGGTGTGGTAGGGAGACTTGCTTGTGACTTGGACATGTGACTTACTCCCACCTCTGTTTTTTGCAAGTTTGTCCTATAACTTTATTTCCCAGACGCCATGTTTCTGAGCTCAAATGTGCTGTTTTGTTCATCAGTAGAGAGACTGACCCCTGGTGGCATAAACTGTGCACTACAATACAGCGCCGCCCTGTCAGTTTAACAGAAAGAGGAGCATCAACGGTATTGAAAGTCATACTGAGTCAATACCTTTATACTGCCCAAGCCTTTTGTCGATAACGCATTTTAAGTTCAGTTGTTCATAGAGGGCTAATTTACACTGTTTACGAGTTAGCTGCAGGTGTGCTAACATTAGCCTCAGCTGCTGTGGGGGACTTTGCTCTCAGGCTAATCACAGTGCACTCTTTAACACATATTTGTGTTTGGTTAGATGTGTTGCCATCTGTGCATTTCACAGTACAAACATTGCAGCAAGTTGTGAAAAGTTTAACCACACCTGTACCTGCTTTCACATCATTATAACCCTGACTCACTGTGACTTGAACATGCTACAGGAGTAACGTCTCTCTGTCTCTCTCTCTGTCTCTCTCTCTCACTCTCTGTCTCTCTGTCTTTGGAGATGCAGATTATTGAAAGTAATTATGACTAAAAAACTTGAACAAATCCTTAAATAATCTGCTATCTTTCTCTTACACTCTTCTCTTACACTCCTGTCTCTCTCCAACAGACACAAGAAAATACAAATATAAAATACACAATGCACGTAAAATACTTACTTGGCTCTGCTGCAGTATTTTCAAAACAATAAAATCCTACAGCCCTCTGGTTTTCCTGTTTGGCCTGGTGCCACCATGAACACGGTTTTCATTCTTAATGATGTTGATGACTGCCAGTCTGTCGACTACAGAGGAGTGCAGCAGGTGAATTGCTGGAGCCAGATGTTACATGTAACATCTGTAAACATCAGTATTGATGGTGTGGAATGAAGAAAAAAGAACAGATGAGACCATATTCATGCTGATCTGTAGCCTCGGTCTCATGCCTTTTGTAAATGATTGTGCTTATCTGGGTTGTAATGTGGGTTGCAGAATATTCTTATTGATGGAGCAAATACTTGTTACCAGAGTTATTATGGTTTGTAATTTCCATGTGTTATAGTTTTGTTTTGTTTTGTTTTGTTTGGCACTTAAAACACCTTTGTAACAGTCTCTACAGGATCCAGGGAACGCGTTTCTCTGGTGCAAACGTAGTCTGAAGTTCCAGCTGAAGAAGGAAGTGCTGAGTGGTGTGTTGAGACTAATAATAGTTGCTATCTAGACAGTAGTGTCATGTCAAGTGCATGTGATGACTGTTTCCCCCTCGCTTCACTGGCCTCAGCTGCACAGGGGAGGGCTGGTCAGTTTGAAGCAGAGCCTTATATAGAGAGGGTTTAGCAGTTTTACTTGTGTCCATCAGAGGACTATGAAGACACACCTGTCAGATCCAGCTCTCCTGGTGAGAAAACACTGCTGAGACTCTTGTTTGTTAAAGACAAAATTTTGACACAAATTATCAACACAAATTCACATAGTTTGATTTCATCTTAAGTGAGCCTGGGCAAAGTCTGCAGCTATGTCATATATGACATGTAAATATATGACATATGATGCCATTTACCAGCAGCTAACATCAGCTACTGCACAGTGTGGCTAACATTAGCAGTGCTAGCAGCAGCAGTCTACTTTCCTTGCACGTTAACGTCAACATGTTGGAGCTGAATGTGGTTATTCATTACTGGTCGAGTGGTGCCAGTTTATCATGACACAGTAAAACTGTATTTTAATTTTCGACACTAAAATACTTGTGTGCTGGTTTTACGCTTTCTGATGCTTTTCCCATTTCCAAAGTGATTTTGTTATTCCTGAATCGATTTTATATGTATATAAATAATTAGTCTGTTAGCTTGATGCTACTACATAAGGGGAATTCCCATTAACATGCTAGCAGAAATGAGCATTGGGATCGCAGTAATATCTTTAAATTGGATTTGTGTTACTTTACATGCTTTGCAATCAAACGTGTGTTCATACTTTCATCTGACCTGTGGAAACAACCTAACAGCGTCTGATTTCACAACTAACTCTTCAACACTCCACACTGACCAGCTACAGCAAAGCCACCACTAGGTATGAGGTGTATCTATACATTTCTAATTTATTTGCTGTTGTTATAGTGCTAGATTGATGAACAGAAACAGCTAAATGTGACAGTTTACTTCAAGAAGTATTAAGAGTCTTATGCTCTCATTTTAATTTATGCAGCTTTCTGTACCAACTCTATGTGTCTTGTGTCTCTCCTATCTGACAGGTGTAAACGCGACTTCAAGTCAATTTTATCAACAATGGGCTTGTGCCCAGTGAAAAGGCTCTGACATAATTTTTTTTAACCATGGCGGAGCAGTGTGTGCGCTCCACAGCCAGCCAGCAGGTCACTCTGCTCCGTTTTAATCCCACAGACTCTCCCTTCAAAGCTAGAAAACAAGACACAGGAAATGTTTGAACTGCAGTCTGTATCTGCAGTGTTTTTGGGCAAACTGTACATTTACTACCACAAGACAATTTTACTTTTCACCTTTAATCCTTGTGCTCTGATCGTCAGGCTCAACCAACTGAGCTACCAGGGCGCCAGTCAAGACAAGAGGTTAGACCCCACAATGCACAGAAGTTTACTGAAGAATACTTTCTGTATAGTTTAAACCAGTCATTCTGGGTCGTGATCCACAGGTGGGTCACAAGAGATTTTATTTGGGTTGGCAAATAAATACAATTTTAAGATGTATATCAACAGTACACCTTTTATGAAGTATTTAAAATGTGTATATTCTATCACTGATTAGAGGAAAACATGACATCCTGTTAATTCCAACTAAATGCACTTGTTTTGTGTCATTTAATTAATTTTTTATTCTTTTTATAATATTTCAATTAATGTATGACAGAGGACAGGGCACCAATGTACTACATATAGTGTACATACTGTTAGACAGTGACACAATGACCCATTTATGAAATGTCCTACATTGCTTTCCTGATGGGAGGAAATATAAACAATGAAATGGTCTGTTAACTCAGCCTAAATGCATTTATTTCTCATTACAAAGTATTTAACATGTGTTTTCAATAACACACTTGAAGATAATATGCAGTAAAAATGGTCAGGAATGTTTATTTCTGCACCAGTTCTTCCCTAGATATAAGGTCCATTGTGAAGTGGGTCATTTTTAAAAAGTGGGTCCCCAGAAAAGAGTTTGGGAAACACTGGTTTGTGTTGTGTTGCTGTAACTCCGGCCTTTGTTGATGAGATTTTCTTTTAATTCAAAGAAGCCACAAATTGATGCCTGATGTGTTCCCCTGCTGCCTTCATGATTAGTAAAATGTAAACTGTCATGTCCTCAGATGAGAGCTGCTGTCTGATGGACTGATGCACAGAGCTGTGTGCTCACTTGGAAATGACTCCAATAAAGCCAGGCCTGTCTGCGCTCTTATCAGCACTGTGGTGGGATGGGAAATGGTACGTTTAGGTAAAACAGATGGATGAATGAAACCTCTGTGTGTTTGTGTGTGCATGTGTGTGTTTGTGCGTGTTTTTGTGTGTGTGTCCTCTGTCCTCTATTAGCAGCAACAGAGACAATTTGTCCCAATGTAGAACCATGAGAGGAGGAGGAGGGATGGACCAGTGGCTCGCCTGCTTACTCACACACACACACACACACACACACACACACACACACTATAAGGGCACTGTCCTGTGCATCTGGGGGTCCGACAACGTGTGTGTGTGTGTCTGTTGAAGGAGGGACAGTCTAATTGTTGTGGCCTCTTCTATCAGGCCTCAGTGATCTCTGCTGTCTCAAACAACCTCTTCTTCTGTCATTATAAACCCCCTAAATTGACAGAAATTGGGAGGACTCTGGTGTGTGTGTGTGTGTGTGTGTGTGTGTGTGTGTGTGTGTGTGTGTGTGTGTGTGTGTGTGTGTGTCCTACCCTCACTTTGACCCTAACCTATCATAAGTGTGTGTGTGTGTGTGTGTGCGTGTGTGAGTAAGCAACTGTTCATCAGTGCCAGAGGTTATGTGAGGGACAGATCTCGGGTGAAGCAGCGGGCACACTGCTGCCAAACAATAGAGACTCAAAAATCAGTTCTGTCTTTCAAAAAACTTTGAGCTGTTTCATCGACAGTGGAGGCTTTGGCAGAATAACTTAAATCACTTAAAACACTAGTGCCTGCTGGGTAATGTGACCCTGTGTCAACCTTCCCATGACCCGAGTTTGTATCTCTCAGCCCAGGCTTTGAGGAAGTGTCTCTACTTTTCTGACTTTTTTCTTTAGCTTGAGATATTTATCAAACATCCAACATATTTATTTAACATTTAATTAGAATAAAATCTTGAAACCTGTCGGCTATCATTTGAACGTGATTGGTCATTTGGACTCCAAATGGAAACTAGAATCTTGCCCCTTTCCTACAGATTCCACTTTCATATGCATGTTTCATGTACATGTTTATAGATACTTGGGGTACACGTGAATAGTTTGCTCTTGAAAAGGGATATAATTTTATGGTGATTTTAATAGATTAATTCAAATTTTAACTTATTTTCTTTGCATGAATTATGTTTAGGCTCTGCATATCTGTCTTGCAGATGCAGAGAGATGCATGCTGGGTGAACGAGAAGTTGAATTATGATGTCAAAATTGCTCTGAAATATGGGTCTTTAACAGGGGGTTCAGACCCCCTAGTGGGTCCTCAGAGATACTGCAGGGAAAGGGAAATTAAATTATGTCTGAAAAGACACATTAACATGAATAAATCAGCCTATTTGTCGACAAAAGGCATTTAATCTACACAACTTTGACAAAAGGCTGCCCATGAATACATGTCAATAACAATCAATAAGAGTGAACTGCTGTAGTTAGCTATGCATTGTTGAAACATATTGACCAAATAGTTGTATTATTAACCCCAGTGTGCAGCCATTCTTGTGAGCCACAATCAAGAGACCACTGGCGAAAGTGCCGAGAGTGAGGCTAATGGAGCTAACATTAGCCATACCAGCTACATGTGAGTGCAAATGAGAGACCCAAAAATATTAATTACACTGTCTGTTGGGGGGGGGGGGGGGTCCCTACTCCATCCTTCTATCAGCTCAGGGGTCCCCTGGCCAGGAAAACATTGAAGTCAGGTGAACTATCATGCGATGTCTTTGCCGATCAACAATTGCCATCATTACGTAGAAGAAAATGGAGAAGTAGAGGTTGGTGAGTGTTGCTTCCGTCAAAGTGGAAGAATGACTCCACCTAGTGGCCGGAGGTGGTATAACACGACACCAACAAATACCTGATTGAATCTCCAGGTGATTTATTTCTGCCATCTGTCACTCTTTAAGACACTATTTGGCTGTTTTAGTCGTCTGTCCACTGTGTTAAGGTAAACTAATTATATTGCCAACATGCATGAAAATGACACTAGTCTTCTTTATTTGGCACCGGCACTTTCATAGCATTATTTTCACCCAAAATTTGCCATGGTCAAGGAAAGTGACATATGGCTGCTCTCACCCATTGGGCCAAATACTTCGTCATAATCTGTGCCCCTGTTCACTTCTCCATGTTAGTTAGGAGGTCTGTGACTAATGCATACACTGATCTATACATGACCTGTTCGTCTTGAGTCAAGTGGCTGTAAAAAGGTTTTATTTCCTAAAAATTACTGACAATAAAAGTTCCTTGTTGCTTTCTAATCTAAAAGCTTTTATTATGAAGCTGCAAACTCAGGAAATGTTGTGTTTCCATCAGCAGTAGCTTAACATGATTCCTGTCAGCTGAAAGCAAACAGGAAGCAGTAAAATGAAGCAGAAACCTGAAAGTACAAACAGCGACGCAGGAGAGAAACTAAACTAACCCACAGAGATTCAGTTAGAAGCTAAAAACATACCAAGAGCTGAACACACGGACACTTTGTTCTCTCTGCTGTCCTGCTGCACAGACATGAGTTGCGTCTTGCAACACGCTTGTTTGAAGGGAAGAAGTTGCCAAACTTTGGCTCAGCTGTCTACCTTTGTTTTTTTTTTCAGACTGTACTTCTTGGCCTCTTTAAAGGTGATTCTCTTCAGTCCATATCTGCTAAATATCTGTGGAGGTTCTTTCCTCTTGTTTCCACTTATTTGGCATTTATTTCCTCTGTGGCACCAAAACACTCAACATGAGGCAGCAGTGAGATAATTAACTGCAGTAGGTTGGACCTTGTTAGCCAGGTGACACTCAGTGGTTGCAGATGATAATTGCCTCTTTGTGTCAGCAGCAGTAAGTTCCTGGAAAGTGACTGCCGCTGATTTGTCTTTGTTTGGTGGATCAGTGCAAGTGTCAGATGTCTCGGAGCACAATGGAGGCAACCCCCCCCCCCCCCCCAACCGTGCGAGAGTGTGTGTGCCACTGCTCAAAGACAGAAGGGCCAACAGAGTGTGTGTTGGGGTGTGTGTGTGTGTGTTTGTGTACAGCTAAACCTCTTGCTGAGCAGCTGTATGTTGTTGACTGGTGCTGTAATTATGTTACAGAGAGTCCAGTGAGTGTGAGTGTGTGTGTGTGTGTGTGTGTGTGTGTGTGTGTGTGTGTGTGTGTGTGTGTGTGTGTGTGTGTGTGTGTGTGTGTGTGTGTGCGTGCGTGTGTGTGTGGCTTTTTTTTAAGCTGGAAACTCCATTAAAGAGTCGTACCATCAATGTTAATTCTGACAATGAATTTTGATTTAGTTTTAGTAATATTTGGGTCAACTTAACTCTTTCCCTGCCAGCATTTTCTTTAAAAAGTTTCCAGTCAGTGCTCTCTGTCCAGCAGATCTGCAGCTGAGTATCCATATATTTCATCCATATATAACATCATCTTCTTCTGCTGCTGAATTCTGGCTGTTCTCTTCTTCTTCGACTGACAAATTTTTGTCACATGATCCATCACAGCGCCCCCTACTGCCTGGCACTGAAAACAGCAACGGACAGAATATCTCATCAATATCTCTGGCGAGGAAATTGTTAAAATCAGAGGATTTAGTCCACTAAATCTCCAGTACATTAATACAGTAGATAATTTGACCACAACCAGCAGTGGATGCATTAAACACTGGATGATGTATTCAAATATGACCCATTTTCATGAAATCTGCTCACCTGCTACATGAACTGAACAACTTTCCATCTCTTCTTATTTCTGCCCACTGATCCATTAGTGTTTTCTGGGCGAGCACTGCTGACTAACTAAAATTATATACATATATTTTTAGACTCTTTTCTGGCAGTTTGGCCTTCATTCAATAGCCGACTTTGTAGAGACAGGCAGAAAACAGGAGGAGGATATTTGCCGAGGTCTGAACCAGACAAACATGTTTTCTTTCATCTGGAGAACAGGGTATCTCTGCAGCTCTACAGCACTTCATGCTGTTTTCTGACACATTTTTCCTTAAAAAACTTGAGATGTGGTCCTGGTTCTGCGGTTTGGATATTGTACCTGGCCATATTGCGGTTTTGATAATATTGTGATTAATTGGCCATCATGTGCTCAACTTATCAGTCATCTTCCTGATCCATACCCTCAACTGGGGCTGAAAGATTTTGAAAGAAAATATCTAATTGAGATTATGTTGACTGATATATTAGATATATGAGATGTAATGATAAGTTTTACATCAATATTCTTATTTTGATTAGAAAAACTTTAATTTAACTTTAATTTCTCCCTGTCTCTTGTTCCGTCTGAATGTCTGGACTGTTTCATGACGAGCTCCTAAATGAGAGAAAATCAGTTTGGCTTTATGCACTGACAGTTTAATTAAACAGTGTGAAATAACTGCTTGAGACACACACAAGTATGTTTTACACATGCACAATAGACAAAGTGATGTCTGATGTGTTGCTGCTCATTTTCACCACCTCAGCTTTCAGTCAAACACAGTTAGAGATGAAGAACATGATCCACGGCACTGTGACACTGTACCTGTAACACCTGCACACACACCTTTCTGTCTCTCTGTCTCGAACTCCTGCAAACAAAGTATGAAAAGTTTACAAAATTAAAAGTTTTCTACTTTAATTGGTTGAATAAGAAAAAAAACAGAATGTGATTACTTTTACAAATCTGGTTTAAACTCTTAATTGGTGAGGCTGAATTTAGACGGTTGCTATGCCTTCAAAGACTGAGCAGTAAAAACAGCTCAGTGTCTCCTCACTGTAGATACACAGTCTGACTCCTTTGTGTTTCAGATAATAAACTCAGTCACTCATCGTGTACCCTGAACTAATTAAGTGTTAAACTTTGACATTTCCGTATGAATACGTATTTTCACTTTTGCTCTTTCACTTTAAACTTGTTGTGTTTCAGTTTTGCATTTATATGAAGGTTGGAATGAGAAATAATGATGATGTGATGAAGGCAAGCGAAAAGATAAACATCAGCAGATACAACAGATTAAAAATGAGTTAACTGCAAGAATTGATATGATAAAGATGAAAACATAAAATTAAGGCTGGGCTGCACCAACAAAGATTCTTATTTAAACCTGATTAAATCCGGGTTTAACTTTAAATTATGTTTTACCAAACTTTTAAACTAACTTTAAATGAAGAGAGATTAAATTTTGATGTCTGTTTAAACCTCAGTTTAGTTTTTACTCTACACTTGGGTCAAATTTAAGTCTGCTGCACCAAAACTTTAAACTCCAATTTAAACTGTGATCCAGTTTTAACTTTAAATTTACATTTGAGGAGGTTTAACTTTTAAAATAACTGCTCTTTTAAGATGGATTGAGCAGAATAATTACCTGCTGAGCCATTATAGGCTAACTAAGCTAACCAACAGTCAACTAACATTTTTATTTTTTAGATAGCAAACAGGCAATGCAGCGTTTTGTCAACTGGGTAGCAAATGATATAACTTTTAAACTTTTTATATCTAGCTAGCAAACAAACAATGCAATGTTTGTGAAGAACTAAAGAGCAGCCAGACTGGTTTCCCCCCTCTTTTGTACTTACTTGGTCCAAACAGTGGTCAAATTTATTTACTTTTATTTATTTATTTTAATTTGGGTACGCAAGCATCTCCATACTGATTAAATTCTGTTTAATTTCAGTTTACATAAATAAACTTTATTTTTTTAAAAATGTGCAAGAGAGATCTACTTACTTTTAAATCTGGATTAATTTATTTTAATCTGAGTTTCATTTAACTCTGATTTGAACTAATCTTCCACAAGCTTGGAAGGGGAGGGTGAGACGAGTTGGTTGGGATCTCATCGCTGATAGATTCCACTTAATGCTGCACAGTGGTCCTACTCTAACTTTTACTCTTTAACTGATTAAGTGTTAAATACTTCAGCTCAGCTGCTCACACACCAGCTGATACTTTGAACACTTCACACACTTCATCTGTCCACTGAAGCTTCAGCTGAGCTCTCAGCTGCAGACGTGAAGTGAACTTTCATCTCTCACTCTACAGCTGACAGTTCATCTTTTCAGCTTCGTCTCTTCAACTGCTTTCAGTGCTTATAAACACAAACTGATGACGATGTCAGCTGGTGTGAACTCAGTCATTCACAAATTCTTTCACCTGATTTCAGCAGTAACACTCAAACAGACACTTCAAACCCTTCGTTAGCTGACGCTTTAACATCTTTAAGTGCTCCAACTTCAGCTCTCATACATCTCACTTGGAGACAATTAATGTTTTTGTTTGCATGTGATTTTTTTCAGCATTAACAAGTACACTTTGTTAATAGTAGCTAGCAAACATAAAATGTGACATTTGTAAAGGAATACAGAGCAGCCAAAATGGTTTAATTTCAGTTTACTTAAATAGGCTTTATTAATCGGAGATTAATTTTAAATTGTGCAGCAGAGCTCTGCTTACTTTTAAATGTGGATTAAATCTGGAGTTTCACCTAACTCCTTAATTAAATTAATCTTTCCTGGTGTGACTCAATCTTAGTCTAAAAATTTAGCTCAAGAGGTGTTGAAGTTGAGTGCAACTTAAATAAAATTCAATGCCTTTATATCTTAGTGAATATTTTTATTTAAGCCCACTGATGTTGAAAAAATTGGTTTAATTTAATTACGTTTACCTGATTATAAGAAACCACTTGTTATTTGTGGAACTGTGTATTTGGATCTTTTTTTTATCTAGCTTCACCATTTTAGGGATTTTACATTTTAAATCAATCCTGTACATCTTAAAGTTTTTTCCTCCATCAAGAAGGTCATGTGATGCTTTGTTTTTTGTGTTTCAACATAAAAAATTGAAATCCAAAGTGGAGACCTGAGGTTTTTCAGTGAATAGAGACAAAAAAGCTGCTAACTGGCAAAGGCTTGCAGCAGCAGGAGGGACTTTCTGTGAAATACTTGGCTGCTGAAGGCGACGGTGCATTATATTTGGGTCAAAGATGGAAAGTACGATATAAAGCCCAGCCATTATAGTGGAGAGCTGCTGAACAAATACAACAAAAGGTTCAGTCGGTTACCTTGAGTTTGTAGCAGTGCTGGTATTTTTTGCCACACACCGTGCATTTTCAGACAGCCCCTGACTCGCTTCCCCCTCGGTGTTCTCCTGTTGCCATGGTGAACGGCTCCTTTGGCCACAGCAACGGCAAAAAGAAATTAACACCAGTCTTAATTAGACTGCAAGGCTTCAATTTCCACCTTCGTCCCTCCTGCCTCCTCCTCCTCCTCCCCTGACCTTCTCCTCCCTCTCATCACTCCCCTCTCCCACCTGAAAGGCAGCCTGGCATATTAACACCAGCCACCAGGCATAATTAATGAGACCAGTCAGTCACAGTTGGCCCTCTGAGATTATGAACAGTTCCAACTTCCAAAATGATACACTCTGTTCCTGCTTTATGTAATTATGTGTTATGTAAAAAAAAAAAAAAGCTAGAGTGCCCAGTCTGAGAGTATAATCATTTTGGTCATTTTGGAGTTCAGTCTCTCCGTGTTCTTTTTAAAAAGTTTTCAGTTCGGTCATTTCCTGAGACTCAGATGAAAAGATTAATGTTTCTAATATAAGGCTTTTCAACCAACACTTCAACTGATTTTTACTCTGAAAATGTCAGTTAAACTACTTCAGCTGACATTTTCAGCTGCCGTCACTGCTTATATACCAACCAGTACTTAAACTAATTTTAGATTCTGGAATATGAATTCCTAAAACATCTACTTCAGTTGACTGGAGTGGGACACCGCAGGTCCACTCGATGATTCTAATCTCATAATACAATCCCTCCAAGCTGCTTTTGGGAGCCTGCAGCCTAAAATACCTAATGTAACATGTTGTATGTTGCAGCGTCTCCAAAAAAAAAAAAAAAAAACAGCAAGCCAAATATTCTGAAATGTAAAAGTGCACAGAGGATTGATAAATTTCAATAACACTGATAAATGTTGTGTTCTTTTCATCGTTTACAGTCTGATTAGCAACTTGCAACACGAAAATGATGAGAAACATGGAGTAGACGGACAGCAGATGTCTATAAACTCATATGAATGCAGATAATAAAAGCTAATAAAAAGCTAAATCATCATCAGACGGTGGCTGATAAGCTCCAAGTTTTAATTTCCAGCCAATGCGCTCCACCTCTTTTGCTCTCCACACACTCAAACATTATTGGCCAAAACTCCTTAAGATACAAATGGAAACCAGAACCTTTTGTGATACCTAAATCTTGTCCCTTGCCTACAGAGATTATCTACAGATCACCTGACACGTTAAATGTTTTCACGTCTTAAAATTTCAACTGTCCTTTGTCCTTGTTTTCACTTAAAGGTATAATCTGCATTATTTACCTAAAGAAAATTAGACTCATATGACATAATCCCTTTCAGTTATCAGTAGAAGTGTTTGCTGGTCTCTGTATCTGCAGAGGCCCTACTCTCCGCCTGTATTCCCTGCTTTTTTGGAACTGTTTTGGTGCTTTTATTATTATGGTATTTGATGTCCTGATGCGTTTACGAACAGCTCTGACAAATCCTACCGACTCTGCCTTTAAGTGCAGAGCGCTCTAAAGGTGTGCACGTCTCACATGCTCTCCAGTCTTTTGCTGCCTTTGTTTCCCCAGGAAAACCCTGTATGCTAGTCAGTGTGACCACTCAAATTTCAAGCTGTTTTCCCATCATTCTCTGGTGTCATGTATTTTTGTCTCACATAGTAAAAAGAGGATCATCTGATTAACTGTAGTAACAACTGATAAGATCCACCCCGTGAACAGGAAAGTCCTGATGGGTCCGTTGACAGTCTGATGTTTTTCTAGAAGCTCTGTGTAACCAGGCTCGGCTCGGTTCTGTCTGTCCAACATACTGTTTGTTTCTGTTGTGTGACTGACTGTAGATTGTTTCGACGAGTTAACAAACCCTGAAGCTTCTCCAACAACATTTCTCATCATTGATTGCATGTATTCAATATGACAGAGAGCAATGACTGCTGCTTTTTGCCTGATTTTACATTATGCTGATTTAGTACATAAGAACACAACCAAACACCTCCTGTTAACGTGTGAAGGATGAGTGTTAGACTGCTCTGAAAGGTGTGAGTTTCTTGTTTGTGTTGAGTTTGTACTTCCTGTCCTGCAGCAGACGGCGAGCGGCCCGCGTTTCCACTATGGTTTCTGTCCTCGTGTCAGTCTGGGTTCTAACTGCTTTCACTGAGGTGTTTGCTGACGATATGTTCTGATAAAATCAGCAGAGTGTTGGCAGATCAGTGAGAAGTCCTCTCATGGATCCCTCTGCAGTTTTCTTCTCGGCCATTCGAATATCCCAAAGCACTTTATCAAGTTGAACTCCACCAGACGAGACATTTTGCCATGTTACAGTAGGAAAGCTCAGGTGTATATTTTAAAATTAATTCTGACTGAATTCCATTTAGCCGCTGTGGTATCAGCTGGGTCTGGGTTTTGTGCATGCTGGCTCATTGTCCTGCTGTCATGGCTGACTGGAGTACATGAAAAGAACTGAGTCACAGTTTATAACACCTGCGCTTCTCCTGCAATGACAAGTCAAATGTCTGCTGTGAAAAAGGCACATAAAGGCTGTGTTTCCCCGAGGACATGTGTCTGCAACGTTTATGATCAAAAGAGACAGTTTTGGCCAAAAATAAGAAAAAAAAAAATCTGTATGGAGCTGCAACTATTAAGTTCTCTCTCCTTTTTTTGATTTGGCATCCATGGTGAGCAACCGAAGACACTGAGCCACAGATGTAAGCTATGACTCACACTTTAGTTGACAAAATATTCTTTGGTGTACAGGCTACTTATGTTCACAGTTTAAGAATGCAGGAATCAATTTACACTGTAAAAAAAATAGTTGAGACAACTCAACATTTCAAGGCAACGTACTGTAATAGATCTTGAGCTTTGAAATAAATTTTAAAAAGTTTGGCGACCCATAATCTTTAGTTTGAGATCATTTACTTTTCTTCTTTTGATAAACTTGAATCTTTGAGTTTTAGAAACTCAAAAAACATTGGTCACATTGAGCTGTGAGTCTGATTTGTCCTTACTTTGGTGACCAGTGAAAATATTAAAAGTTTAGCCCTTATTCAGGTCTTTGATTTTACTCAATGATTTTTTTTAAAAAACAACTTTTTGGGAATTCTAAAACTCAAAGATTTAAGTTTATCCAAAGAAAAAAAGTTAATTATCTTCGCAAAAGATCTGTAGTTGAACTTTTCTCAAAACTTAAGAACTTTTTTTGCATTTACATCGTAGACCTACAAAAATAATAAATGAAAATGAAAATTTAAAAAAAGTGTTTTTCATTTCCATAGAGCTCTTTAGGAGGCTAAAGAGCCGCAGGCTGCAGACCCCTGTCCTCGGATGGAGTTGTTGCAGCAGAGGTGAAGCACGTGTGCAGAATGTGTTGTGTTATCAGACTGTTAATTTACTTAAAGGTGACGACATTTTCAATGTTAAAATAATTTACATTTAAAGGTCAACTTTAAATACTATAATACAAATAAATAATACAACTATGTAGACTCACATTCAGTCTGTATTTCACCCGTCCTGGTATCCGGGGCAGTGGGCTAATCACTGTGCTGCAGTCATGTCTATTTAAAGGAATCCAATCATAGTTGCAATGATTAATTGATTATTAATCAGTTATTAAATTAATTGACTTGAGGCTTAAAAAAAAGACAAAATTCTTTGATTCCAGCTTCTCAAATGTGACAACAGAAAGAGATGGACGGAGCCCCTTTGCTCTCTGTTTAGAGCCCAGATATGATTTACTCACCAGTGTTTATTTACCTGGATATGAAGCATCTATCGTGCTAAATAATGTATGAGTTCTAAAATAAGCACTTGTGGTTAAAATTTCCAAATGGTGGTGCCAAACCAAACCAAACAGCGTCTGTTTCCCAACATTAACCACGTGACCATGAAGGTCTGGAAAGTGTCGTTTTTCTGAATCCAACTGTTCTGTCGTTTAGGTATGAGGACATGTTGGACGTGCTGTATTTATTTTGAGGTTGAATAATTGTAGCGAGAATGAGTCCTGAAGGTTTAAAGTGATACCAATGACTTGTCGAGATGTATCTTTTAGGAGTGAAAGGATTTTCCTGGTGTTGAACTGAGGAGTGAAGGACAGTTTATTGAAATGTATAAACTGTCTGTGCTGCACTTTGTCTCCTCTTCCAAGTTCAACAAGAAAAAGAAAGAAGAAAATTAAGTTTCCATCTACGCTGTCACAATCTCCTCACGCACTTAAATAAATATCTACAGAAACAAACAGCTAAGAAAATCAGTGAGTGTAATCTACTTATCTGTTACTGTGTGTTGAATGAGAAAAACTTTACAACCCGACATCTTCACATAATGAAATTAAATCAAGCACCTAGTCTTCTGTCTTTGTTCTAACTTTATTTTGTTTTTTACCTAACTATGATTTTATTCAGGTGGTAAATTTAGGACCCCTGGGAGGTCATCAGAGTTACTACAGGTAGATCTCCAAATTAATGTATTTTTCAAAAATTCAAATACGTCTGAGAGGACGCATTAACATGAATCAAACACATGAGTACCAAAGATAAATCTAGTTGCAAAAAAGAAAAAAAGGAGCTCCGTCTCTCTATCAGCTAAGGGATCCACGGCCTGAAAAAATGTTGAAGAGATA
Source organism: Lutjanus erythropterus (assembly GCF_056507025.1). Classification (NCBI taxonomy): domain Eukaryota; kingdom Metazoa; phylum Chordata; class Actinopteri; order Lutjaniformes; family Lutjanidae; genus Lutjanus; species Lutjanus erythropterus. The sequence goes on along the minus strand of NC_139322.1, from coordinate 2,143,058 downwards.
TTTTGTTGCTTTTTATATACCTTCATTTATTTTTATTCTCATATTTATTGAGTTTTTAAGTTTTTTGTGAACAAACAAATAACAGAGAGTTCAGCAAAAACACAGCTGGAAAAACTGGTGCCAACAATTACATCATGCAGGTTATTAACAAAAATGAAAAATGTAGCATATTAATTATTCTATTCTGTTTGTCAAGGGCGTTTTTTCTTTTTGCCATGGTATTAAAAGAAGTATCTTGTTTCTTTTTTCTAAATACTCAATTGTATCAAAGTTTAAAATGTTAGTGTCATGACAACTCCACTAGAAACCACATCTGTAAAATGATGAAAAAAAAAAGAAATGCAGCCACATGCAGGAAGAAAAAGATGGAGTAATCGTGTAAAACACAGGGATGAGCCATGCAATGCCTGGGTGTGTGTGTGTGTGTCTGCTGTGGTCAGTGGAGCAGCTTCAGCTCCGCGACATGTCTGTGTGAGTGCAGTGATACAGTCAGATTCAGTCTCTGGTATCAGGAGCAGTGGGACCTCCAGTACTGAAGCAGCACCGTGTTCAGTGGCGCCGGTTTAGAGAATTGACCTGCATGTCTGTGATGGAGGGAGAAGATGGAGCACCTGGAGGAAACCCACTCAGGCTCAGAGGGAACATGAACTCCACACAGACGCGTGTCTGTGTGTGTGTGTGTGTGTGTGTGTGTCTGTGTGTGCGATGTGTGATGTGTGAAATGGGAAACAGTTCAGTTTTCAGCAGGATTCACCTGTTCAGTCTGTTTTCTGGGAGAAAGAGCTGCTGGTTTAGACCAGGCTGCTCTCTGGAGAGAGGAGGAGGAGGAGGAAGCAGAGGGAGATGTTCTTGTGGGACAGCGGGCTTCTCATTATCACGTCCTCCCCTCTCCGTCTCCTCCCTGTTCTTCTTCCTCCCCCCTCCAAAACACATCTCCCTCCAGCATCCCTCCTCTTCCATTCTCACCGTCTCCCCACAGACCCCCCCCCTCCACCCTCTCCTCCTTTTCTCCTTGTCTCTCCTGATCAGCTCCTCCCTGTTCAGCTTCTCTCCCTCCCCTCTCATCCCCCCACGAACCCTTCCTCTTTTCCCACAATGCCCCTTTCTCTGCCCTGCTGCCAACACTGCTGGATAATTAGCTCGGCGCTGCTCAGATCTGTTTGTGTGTCTGCAGCCATCATAGAAACACCATCATCAACATCAGCCTTATTGCAATAACCACCATTATCATGCTCATCATAATAATCATCATCATTACTAACATGTTGATTATCACTTTATCACTCATATTTCTGATCTGAAAAACTCTTTCATGTCTACACAATGTATTTTAAACTTCTATTTTTCTGCCAGGGCTGAATGATTTGACCAAAATAAAACGAGCTTTAATCGCCTTGTTAACTCTATAAAACACACTTCATTCAAACTTGACAGACAGAAACAAAATAAAACTCATCCAGACCATCTTGGTCAGTCTTTCCACTGTTACAACAATCACCAGTGCTGGTTTGGTGAAAATAAATCCATAAATCTGAGTTAGATGTGATAATGCGCTGGCTCTACAGACTGTTACTGTCTCACTCTTCCTGTGGTCCAGTGGGTGTGTACGGTGCAGCTGAATGAGAGCCTGTTGTAGAGCAGCACCTGTCACCATTCAGCCCTGTCATGATGCAATACAACAAGATGCAATGTGTGAATCTGTACATATTGACTCTGTTCATTCTATATTTGTAGGGTGCAAGAAGAATTCCTGATAGTTTTACTAAATCCAGCAACAGGAGAGACTGACAGTGGTGATAACATCTTATTAGGAATCTCATGAATCTGTGAACAAACTTTAAAACTGCTTAAAATATTGGTATTTTTGCAACAAGATGATCTACTGCTCTGTTTCACATGAAGAGTGCTGTGGTTTTGATTGAATTTGACCGTGTAGAGGAAGTGGGGTGTGGAGGAACAGTGATGCTGCGTGTTACCTGACGTCTCTGTGGGTTGGGAGACTCTGCTGCTGTCCAACAGGTTTTGTTTCTCATCTCTCTTATTATTCCACACTTGAAAGTTTGGCGGTGCGATGCAGTGCAATGTTAGTTCTTTCACCATCAGTTTCGAGGAAATGAAGAGGAGAAACAGGATAGGGAGGGGGCAGTGTTTGTTTTGTGTGAGCAGGGCAGTGGACGTCCAGCCAGAGCGGTGCAGGCAGAGGCAGGAGGAGAGAACCCTAACCCTAATCCTTGAAGCCAAAGATGAATTATATGCACTTCCTAATGAGATGTACTGATATGCTAGTGCTGCATCAATTTTTTCCAATTCGCGTTCAGCTTTTTACCGATACAGGCCATCTGAATCGTTGCACTCATATCTTCCACATTAAAGCCTGATGCATTGGATACAAGAGAGAACTGGAACACACCTGAATGATATATTCATCCAGTTTCCCAACCCTAATGCTCACTTCCTTCTGTGTGGTGATACTGTTGGTGGTTGTAGTTCAGTAGAAAGAAAATAGCTCCTACATGAAATTATGAGAGGGTAGACATCAAAAGCTGGACTACATGTGTCTGTATTCAGTAGTGCCTACTCACTCACTCATTGGGTTAAGGTAATCAGAAAAGCTCGTTTCATGGCAACATGGCCTTTATCAGGTTAATATTGTGCTTCATGTAGACATAGTTGAGGTCACAAGGACAGGACATTTACCCCGGTCTGCATGTTCTTCTGCTCTCTCCTTGAAATCTTAATCAACATATATTCCTAACCTGTGGACTGAATGGATGATGAGGAGGAGAGAGGCTGTGAAGATGAAAGAAAAGAAGGACTATGTGGGTGGAAAAGGAGACAAAGGACAAATGGTGGAGGAAGATGTGAAGCATCTGGGCCGGAGTGTTTGGACTGTGTTGTCAGATCCTCCGGAGAGAGATGGAGAGTGACCAGAGATGATGGATGGAGAGATGGAGTAAGACAGAGTGATAGGATGCTGCTGTGGAGAGAGAGGGATAGAAGCAGGTCACAGTGAGCAGGACGGATGGATGGATGGAGGCGAGGAGAGGTGGACGGGGTGGGGGGGGTTAGTGTGTTGGTTTATGTCACGGCCCATTTAGCTGCTGCCTCTCCTGCCTGCTGCTGAATGTGAAGACTGAAGGCTGGATTATCACTGACTGTTGCTCTCGAAACCTCACACAATGTTTTTTTTACAGCTCGTACAAGCAGCCTGAAGGATTCTTCCTCGAATCATCCCCTGCTCACCAACGTCAGCATCACATGAGAAGCTGCTGCCACCTCACTCATTTCAACAGCAGCGTTTCCATTAATGTATTTTTATGCACATGTTGAAGTATTACATTTGAAAAGGTTGATGGAAACAGCAAGAAAATTTTGCTACAGCCCCCCATGACCCTTCTTGGATAAGTGGTTAGAGATAATGGATGTCTAGATATATAGAAGTCTAGATGGATTGATGGATGGCACTAGAAAAGTTTGATGAAACAGCAGCATTTAAAAAACTCAAAAACGTTTCTTTGCTTGATTGAGGTGGGTTTTTTTGTTTGTTCTTTGCCTTTTCCAAAAAAGTTTTTTTTTTTTGTGAGGTTTTTTTTTTTTTGTTTTTGGTGTTTATGTGCTCTACATTTCACCTGTATGCCAGTATCTGACTCAACAATGACAAATGTAGTCCTTATGTAGTCCTTTGCACATTTACTTGAAATTTTGTCAAAATTTGCAGTATATTTGGATAGAAACGGCGACTGAACCAGCTATTTTGGTGCAGCATGGTTCCAATGCAGAAGACTAAAGAGATCCACCGAAAAAACAGATCAGCCTGGCTCAGCTTTTGCTGCAGTACACTTTGATACCTTCAGCAGTGACCTGCGTTGGCCAATCAAATACATGCAAGCAAATATAGTAGAATATTTAATTGTACTGTCTGCCTCACCATGGTTGAGATGGAGGATAAAATGATTGTTTCTGTGGTAACTTTCCAGACAAACTCCAGGACAGATTACTTTTACTGGATCTATCACTTCCTGGTTGTATTTCATCTTTTTACTGTTACTTGTAAACTCCCCCACACACACCAACACAGCCCTTTGTGTTGTTTGATTTGTGGATGAAGCTCTCCTGTGAGTGCTGCAAATTTCCTGTCTCATTAGCATTAAATTTCCACCTGTTGCATGCTCACTGACTTGTTTGTCAAAATGAAATATTTTTTGTGTTCTGAATGCACTTTCTGTAGTGGGTATTTATCCACCACTGACAAACTTTATTGTGCAGCATGTGATTCTGCTTGTATCCTTTCTGTCACACTGGAGGTTATTTATATATCAACCAGCAGCAGTGTGTTATTTGTCTGTTACAGAACAGTTTAAAGCCTCAGCCCCTTTTACTCTGACAAACATGACATTTAATGCACTGGTTATTTGTTGAAATGCCAGAACAACATGTGTTCGCACCTTCCTGGAAGATTCTTGTGGTCATGCAAATGATGACTGTTCACACTCTGGTCGCAGACATGGGAATAGTGTGATTTTTATAATGTCACAAAAACCTTTTCTGGTTGGAGGACAGAGACCAGAGACTGTGCGACTGAAGTGAAGTCATGTTTTTGCTTTCTGCTTGTAAACCCCAGGTTCCTCGTCAGCGTAAATCTGCAGTTTCTGTCGGCTGGCACCACATGCAGGCTGATGTTTCTGTCGACACTGTGCAGTCATTTTGCAACATTTCATTATTCTGTTTGTTTAAAGTCAAACTGAGGGAAACTTCAGACTTGTTTCGTTGTCGATTGACATCGTTTATCATGTGTTATTGCCTCAAATGTTCCTAATAGAACACATGGATGAAATATTAATAAAGACTGGACTGGTTGTCGGTCCCGTGCTGCTGCCTGGTGTGTGTTGTGTTGTTGAAGTGGGAACTGAAGCTTTGTCTCCTGTGTTGCGTTCGGGTACCTCAGGGCTGAAGTGATGTGTGTTACTGGGCTCCTTTTGTGTGTTTATGTTAGTCAGCATATGTGTATCCCGGTGTGTGTAGTCCCGATGTTTGTGTCAAATGTTTGCGCTACAGCAAATGTGTCTGCACATATCTGAACAGAGAGTGTGTGTGTGTCAGAGTGTGTTTGCATTTGTGTAGCGGTCGTGATGCAGGTTGGCTCCTGCTGCTCGCTTGAGGCTCAGCACACACTTTATCCTGCTGGAGCTGTGTATGTGTGTGTATGTGTGTGTGTGTGTGTGTGTGTGTGTGTGTGTCCCAGTCTGTTGGATGAAGAGGGGTGGAGGAGGAGGAGGATGAAGAGCAGGGGTGGTGGTGGTGAAGAGGGGATGCGGAGGGGGCAGTTAGCTTTCACTGAATGGACCCTATGTGTATCCTAGCAACAGGCTGGTTTGGAAATGGGATGGAGCGATGAACAGAGGGAGAGAGCCCACAAAAAAAAAAAACAGAGGAAATGAGAGGAGGAGAGAGAGAGGCTGCTAATAACGTGTGGATGGAGGCAGAGGAGGTGCAGCAGGTCAGAGGACAGAGATGGAGGGTCAGATACGAAGCTCGGCTCCATGTTGTGGAAATACAATCGATACTTATGAACAAAAGGCTCCTACTGCTCATAAGATTTGACACAAACCTTTGAAAAACCCCTGAATAGAATAATAACATATGTTTTCATTTGTGACATTCAAGCAAAATAAATGTGTAAAAATTATATGTAAATGACTTTATAATGTGTTTCATAAGAAAATAAGAGTAGAAGAAAAGGAGAGGAGATTAATAAAGGTATACTCATTGATATCATTATATTGTGTGTCAATTAATTAATTAGCTCTTTGTTTTTATGGGGGTAGAGACGTCCATCAAAGTAAAACTGAACACTTAATCAAAATTTTCTCAGAATTGCAATATGGTCTTCTGCATTTTTCAAAACATAGGAGGTGCAATATTTGATAAAAACCCAAGTTTTGTTTGATTCTGCAGATTTAAGAAAACATCTTTGTGGGGCTGCAGCCAATACTTATCATTATCAATAAATCTGCCAATCATTTTTAGGATTAATCGATTCATTTTTTGGTCCATAAAATGTCAGAAAATGTCGATCAGTGTTTCCTTAAGTCATCCTCAAATGTCTCCTCAAATGTCTCGTATTGTCCACAACTCAAAGATATTCAGTTTACTGTTAGAGAGGAGTAAAGAAACCAGAAAATATTCACATTTAAGAAGCGGAAATCAGAGAATTTGGGCAATTTTCTTTAAAATAAAAAAGATCCAAACTGATCAACAAATCATTGCAGTTCTACATTACTTGGTACAGATCAGCCCAAAAATCAGACTTCAATATGTTTTTCAATGAAAAAAAGAATAGTGATGTAAAAATTATCATTCCCTTTAATTTTGCAAATCATGTCAGTTGCAACGTCAGTAAAAATAATCGCAATTAGATATTTTTTCAGAATTGTTCAGTCTTGTATCAAAGTCACCTTCTCTCCACACATACTTCCATGTGTCCAACATGAGACTCGTGGAGGCTCAGGCAGGCTGCAGGAACACAAGACGAGCTCAGCATTATAATTTGACAATAACGAGAGTCCTCGTCTGTAATTTGATCAGCTGTTTATAACTATTTCAGTTTTCTGTCAATGTAAAATTGAGTTGAAACTTCTCCCTCTAAAAGACTATTAATGATTTCTTACGACTTATAAACAGACACTTACTCGTTAACATTAACTCGCAAACATTCAGCATCAATTTAATCTTTAATTAACATGAAACTGTCAAAGAAAAACAGTTGTTCTGGACCAGAATAGAAATTAGAAGGAGAACACTGTGGCTGTGGTGTTGCATGTTTCCTTTATCTCTGATATCATGGCCATTTTATAATTTAGTACAGTAAATAAATTACAGATTTCTACTTTAACTGTTACTTAATTGCTTAACTCAGGATCATAGATACACATCAATTTGATCATTTTTTTTAATCTGCAGTGTAAAAACACCCACAAGGTTCAGTGCCTGCCTGCCAAACTCCATTAACATTTTGCTCAATTTAACCATCTACTCCTTCTAAATCATTATTAATGATTTCTTACGATGCATAAACAGACACTAACTCATTCTGCAAACATTCGGCATAAATTTGAACTCTAATAAATATGAAACAGAAGCAAAAACAGTTTTTCCAGCCTGGAATAAAAATCAGAAGGACACTGTGGTTGTAGTTGTTAGAAAAGCCAGTATTTCAACTTAGCATGTTTCTTTAATTTCTGATGACATATTTTGGTTATTTTATGAGAAGTTACTGCAGGTAAATAACAGATTTCTGCTTAAATGTTTTCCCTTTGGTGTTTATGCATCCTTACCTTACCATCCTACCGATAAAACCAGCTGACTTGACATGAGGAAGGGGGGGGGGGGGGGGGGGGTATCTTCTGTAGTTGTGTCTTCAAACTGTGGCATGAGACCTGAAAATGGGTCATGGGTCTGTTGCTGGTGAGCAGAGAAACCGATATGTTTTAATGAATCCGCCCCCCAGAGAGAGAGACGCCACACGTCTCACTGGGGACAGAAAAAAAAAGACTAAAAATAGTCTGTGTTCAATGTTTTAGTGGACGAGTCTTTGTCATGGCCGCTGAACAGGACGGACGCTTATGTGTGTGTGTGTGTGTGTGTGTGTGTGTGTGTGTGTGTGTGTGTGTGTGTGTGTGTGTGTGTGTGTGTGTGTTTACTGTGTTTATTTGTGTGTTCACTCAAGTGTGTCGTGCAGACGGGCAGCTCTGCCCTCGCACCTCCATCTCTCCTCTCTGACTTTGACCCTTCTGTTTGGCCAGTAGGAAGTGGGGGGTTGTGTGTGTGTGTGTGTGTGTTTGTGTGTCCAACACATGCTGTGCTGTCCTGTCTGCTGTGCCTTAAGGTGTCCCCTGAACACACACACATGCACACACACACACACACACACACACACACACACACACACACACCCGCCCCATGGCCCACATAGGCCATGGGCGGGAGTGTGTGTGTGTGTGTGTGTGTGTGCATGCTGTCACATAAGCTAGAGTCCTGGGCCAGTGATGTGCCCTACAACCGCAAGGAGGAGAGGTGGGGGAGGTCCAGTGTGTATGTGTGTGTGTGTCATCCTCTGACGTGCATGTGTGTAATTGAATCTGTGCACTTTTTTGTCACATGTGGAGGTTTTCTTGCTCGATATTTTGTGCGTGTGTTTGTGCATGTGAGCTGGTTTTACATCACATTCAGTCCCAGTATCAGGGACAACGAGCATGGGAGCAGACAGTGGAGGACAAACATGTCCTCTCTTCCCATCTCTCCTCTCAGTTCTTTGTCTGTGTGTGTGTGTGTGTGTGTGTGTCTGTGTGTGTGTGTGTGTGTGTGTGTGTGTGTGTGTGTGTTTGTGTGTGTGTGTGTGTTTGTGTGTGTGTGTGTCCTGGAGCTGTGTTGTACGGCGGCCCGGCCCTCCTGTGATGTGCCAGGCAGAGAGGAAAAGGGCACTGCTGGCCTGGCACGCTGCAAACACACATCAGGAAGCAGAAACAGCGGCATCGTGTTTGAGCTCCTGTGTCACACAAGAGTGAAACACCGGAGAGTGATTCACACTCAGGAGTCGCCTCCTTACAAAAAATTATATGTCACACTTTGTCAGACATTCGTTAAACCTTCTAGACTCCCAAATCGTTCCCAGTGTGTTAAAGGGACAGTTCACCCCAAAATGAAACATTTTTACTCTGACTGTTTTGGAGATATCGGCCATACAGACGTCTGCCTTCCCGTGACCCTCAAGCCTTCTTTACAAAAATTCTGACGTGAAGTCCATTTTTACCTGCCCCTGTACAAATTGTGTTGTTTATTAGCAGTTAGCAAATTTCAACAAAGAATAAAATTAATTGTCATGTTTAATTTAGGTCTGCGATGTCTATCAAACATCAGAAAATAGTGAAAAATGTCTTTCTGTCTGTCAACAATCCAAATATGATGATAATTAACAAAGAAAAGTGGGATATCTCCATATTTTAGAGGCTGAAAACAGCATTTTCTGCCATTTTTTGCATGGAAAGTTACTTTAACAATCAATTGATTATCAAAATAGTTTAAGGGTTTAACTATTTCTTACCACTGGTCCAGTCGAGCAAGTGAGTTGCCAGATTTACAAGCCTGACATGGCATTTTACTTTCTCCCAGGCAAGTGGCTAATCCTTACTGTCAAGCCCTGATGTTGGAACTACTTTCATTCTAGTAGGAAGAAAGTATTTCCTACATGAAACCGCTCACAACAAGGTCTGTGGATTATCTTAGGTACTTTATTGATGCTTTGAGCAGCATGAGATGAGTTCAATGTAGTTCCTTTATATTTTAGAGAAGGAAGACATTTCTGCAGCTTAAACTCTGCAACTCACACCAAAACTATCCAGACAGATAAACGGCACGATAGGTGAGAGGAAAAATATGTATTTTTGGTTTTGGGGTGAACTGTCCATAAAAAAATGGAAAATAAACTTTGTATTGTAGATATTTTAAGTTGTCATCAATAACCAGGAACCTGTTTTTCTTTCTTTTTTGGCAAAAACACAACCTACTACCACAGATATATTGATATATTGATATATTGATATATTGGTTGGCTGATATTGGCCTATAGCACAGCTGGCTGGTCTTTAAGTATCTATATCAGTATCACATGTTGGTCAGACTTTATTTATACTGATGAAAATTTATTCAGTTTCAGTACCCTGATGTCATTTTAGATTATGTAGATATAAATAAAGAATATTAGTTGATACAGTGATGTCAGATTTTTTTATGCTGTAATAGAGACATGACATCTGTCCCAAAAGTCCAGTATCAGTCTGTAGTTCTTAAAACAGAGCTGTGTGGGTTAAAATGTGGGACATTTATTTTGAAAGTCCAGCATTATCCAGTGAAGGATCTGTTGTTAAGAAGTAAACAAAGAGAAATGGATCATATATTTGTGATATAATTGACATAAAGTTACTTTCTCTTCTTTTAGAGGGACTGAGAGTCATTTAATCTGAGGTGTTTACAACAGTTTTCGTGCTCCTTGGTTTGTCTCAAACCAAACTTGGTGTAAAAAGCTTCACGTGCCACATATTTGTTGTTAAATGAAAGAGGAGGTTGTCTTTTTTTAAAGTGATTGTCAGATTCTTCCTGTTTTTGAGACAGAGTTGTGTCTTTGTTTCTCTGGACTGAGTGAAGTGATGATTATCAGTAAACTGCAACAACATTAGAGATCTGTGGAGTCTCGAGGGTTAAAGTAAGTAGAAAGCTGAGTGACAGCATCATTAACCTGTTGTACCAATTATATCTGTCAAGACTGTTATTGTTTCACTTATGCACAAAAAATAGAAATACGATCAAATTAAATGTGGAGTTTAATCTAGTAAATGAGTCACACAACAGACTATTTCAGTCACCCTTATTTAAGAAAGTGGTGAGCGTTACTGTGGCAACAAACTAAACAGATGTTCTGACATTAAATGCAACACTGTAAAATTCACTTTTTAAATGTTAAAAACAGTTATCTCTGCTGAGGGGTTTGAGGCAGTTATAAATAACTGCATGTGTTGTATTTGTCATTTTAAAAAAAGGTTAAAAAAAAATCCATCCTCCTCTGACTTTTACAGTTAAAGTCAGCGAACTGTCTTTAAGCTGTGACTTTGTGTGAAGCTGCCCATTATCACTGTGAGCTCGCAGCAGTGAGCTCTCCGTGGGCTTGTTTTTGCCCTGAGTGTTGCCTCTCAGAAGTTGCCCTGTCTTGTTGCAGCAGGTTGTCGGGGCTGAACGCAGCCTGAGAAGAGGACTGCAGGGACTGATCCGGGCTGACAAAAGTCCTGACTCCTCCTCTGCATGTTTTTCTGCAGGGCTGTATGATATGGTAGAAGAAAAAAAATCATACTGCATTTACTGCATTACAATATGATTCAGGATTAGTGGGAATGATCAATTTTAATTTTTAATGAAAAAAAAAATTATAACAATCATGATGATGTGACATTTGATGAACCAAACAAACACATTTTCTTACGTCTGGACGACAAGGTTTGTAGGTCGGGACCTTTGTCACAAAATTACAGGGTCTGTGATTTGGATATTGCACTCAGCCATATTGTAATTTCAACAGTTTTTCAATTAATTGTAGGGGTGCAAGGAATCATAAAACTCACAGACTGGATCACATCACAGTTTTGAGTTGATAGAGAGTTGAGATAATTTTGTCAGAGAGGACTAAAGAAAGCAGAAAATATTCACATTCACAGCTGAAATCAGAAAATTAACCTTTTTTTACTTTAAAAAGTCGCGGCCCCGACTAGTGGCGGGCAGCTGCACAAAACCACAGAGGCAACAGTTAACTGGCATTGTGCATGAATAAAATATTGATATGTAGTTTAACCGACTAATATTTGTGGTGCTAGGGACTAGGGAGGGTGGTGACGTTTAATCGTATAGTCGACTAATCGTGAACATCCCCGTTACAGACGCTCCCCATCAGAAAGTTTGTTTCGTTATTTGTTTGTTTGGAATAAGGAGCACAACAATTAGCACGTTAGCACGAGCAGTGACGGGCAACACAGCTGAGCAGACAAAGACACAAACCAACTACTGAGACTCAACACAAGTCTTCCAGGATGTCACAGTCCCGTCCAGACTGTTTGACTGACTGGTTTTGTGGAAGGTGCATCACAACAGCAAGGATATAGTCTAAATATAAATAATATGTGATTATGTCGCCTGTCCAATCACTAAACATCCAGATGGTAATTATTGTTTGTGCACAGTTTAATCCGTCCAGGAGTGTGAGTGGTGCTTCACCTGCATCACCTCCTGAACCACCTGAACCATCATCTTCCTCCACCTCTTTATCTTCCCTCCTTTGTCTCCTCTGCGAGGGGTCTCCTCTCTCCTCTTTACTTCCTCTTCTCCTCTTTTACTCCTGCTTCTGACTCCTACTGACAGCAGCAGCCAGTAACCATCCTTCTGTCTTTTCCTTTCTTTTTCTCGTTCACACCCTCCTCCTCCTCCTCCTCTTCCTCCTCCTCCTCTTTGCCTGGCAGTTGTAATGGCATTGGGGATGGGTGGAGGGGAGAGGAAGGGAGGTGGAGGTGGAGGGGGGGATGCACATTAGAAACATCCCCTCTGTGATAAGCTGCAGCTGGTTACCATAGCAACGCTTATTACAGTACCTGCACCCCGAGACAGAGCGTGGGGGGGTGGTGGGGGTAGAGAGAAAGACGGAGAGGAGAGTGGTAGTGGGTCAAGAGATAGTGTCCTGATTGTGTGTGTGTGTGTGTGTGTGTGTGTGTGTGTGTGTGTGTGTGTGTGTGTGTGTGTGTGTGTGACATAAAGGCTGTAGTTCATTGGCTCTTCATTAGATGCTCTACCTCTGGTAAAGGCCGTGCTGGGAACACTGCTTTAAGATAATGAGGACACACACACACACACACACACACACACACACACACACACACACACACTGCCCTCCATGCTCACTAACAACCCCCACCTCCCATGAATGCCCATCCCTTCACCCTCACACACACACAGACACACACACACACACACACGCACACCTGTCACCGTGGTCCCCTCACACAGACAGGTGGACAGGCGTCCCACTTCACGTCGGCTAGATTTTTAACACCGTTCACACAAATTAACAGGTTGTGTCATGTGACTGTGGACGTGAAATATTCTCTCAGGCAGCCGTGGACTTTCAGTCTCCTAATGTCTCCACACACAGCTGAAACCACTGCAGAAGTCACAGCCCGTCTCAGCTGTGTGTCTCCTGTTTATCAGTGTGTGTTATGAGAATTAAGCTCCATTAATCAATATTTTTATGTCAGCTGACTGCGGCTCTGTGGAGCTTTTTAGCCTCTTTAGGTTTGTTGGACATTAAGTGTTTCAGGCTCAGTAGTTGGTTGACACAGAGTTTTAAAAACAGGGTTTGTGCTGGAGCTGCACAATTAATCCACATTTTATTAAAATTGCAGTATTTGTTAAAAAGACTTTTAAATGAATGAATGTAGTGAGGCAGAGATGTCCTGTCCTACAAATCAGATTCAACAGACTGCACAGTTTCCTGCAAAAAAGAAAAATCACACCAGTCATTTTAACATGTTTTCTAATCAAAATAATTATGTAAAAATGATCATTACCTCTAATATCACAAATCATATCACACTTGCATTCAGTCAAGGTAACCGCAATTAGATTTTTTTTTCAAATATTGTTCAGCTGTAGTTTCTCCAGGTCCTTAAAAAGCCTAAAATCAGTCACATTTTTGAAACTGAAGTGTTTGTTGCACCTTTTGCCAAAATAATAATTCTAAAAAAAATGTATTTCATTCAGAGTTTGTATGATGTTTGGTAAATATAAGGTATGGCATTTTTGAAAATTTATTGAAATTAATTATTGAAAATTTTAATCAAAATTAGCTTTTATATTAGAAACAAAAACAAATATCTTTCATTGCTTTTGGAAGATTTGGCACATTGTAATCATTTTTCTTCTTTTTTTTTAGAACAGAAACCTTTTTGTTTTCTTTTTTTATGAAAGGGTTGCAACTGATTATTTTCATAGTTGTTTAATTAGTCATTTATTTTCTTGATTAACCAGTTAATAGTTGTTTGTTTTAAAATAACAGAAAATATGAAAAATGTTGATTAGTGTTTCCCAAAGTCCAAGACGACGTCTTCAAATGTCTTGTTTTACTCACAACCCCAAAATATTCAGTTTTCAGTCATTGAGGAGTAAAGAATTCTGACTTTTTTTCTTAAAAAATACTTATCAAAACAATTAGCGATTCATTTAATAATCAGTTAATAATCGATTCATCGTTGCAGCTGTACAATATAACATACAGATTATGATACACCAGGAACTCTTTTAGTGAAAATCAATTAAAAATATATTATGAGCGAGGATTGATCAACATAAAAGCTGAAATTATTAAAGCTTCTTTTTATTTTGGGTTATAGTTGTGTACACTCGGCCAAACAACAACACAAACACTGGAGCTTCTTTTATGTGGAAGTGGAAACTATGAAAATGTAGTTTTCAAGCAGAGAAACCAGCAACTTCTTTTCTTGTGAGTGAATATGGTCTGTGTGTGTGTGTGTGTGTGTGTGTGTGTGTGTGTGTGTGTGTGTGTGTGTGTGCACTTCCTCCATTCTGTCTCTATTATTGTTAGAAACTGTCCTCTGCAGAAAATAGGCTGTCTACACACACAGTTATACTATCCACAGGACCACAGGACCACAACACACACACGTAGAAGCACAAAGACGACACACATTCACCTGCCAGGTCACCTCTCATTGGTTACCATGGTAGTGGCAGGTCTCACCATGTGCTACCATTTTGCAGTTGGGGAGGAGGTGTGTGTGTGTGTGTGTGTGTGTGTGTGTGTGTGTGTGTGTGTGTGTGTGTGTGTGTGTGTGTGTGTGAGTGATGCACCACCTGTTGTTATCCACTGACATATATTGAGTTCTCTGAACAGGTAACCATCCATCCCTCTGCAGGTCTTCATCTCTCCTTCTTCTCTATCTTCTTCGTTCTCTCTCTTCTATGTCTCTCCATTTTCTTCTTCTCTGTCTCTTTGTCTTAAAAAAACATCCAGACTCCCTTTTCCCACCCTTTCGAGTCCCTCTCTCGAGACACACCTTCCCACAGCCTTGTGGGAAAGAAGGTGGTTCCCAAGACTTCCTGGTATTCCCAGAACTCTGTGTCTGTGTGAGAGACAGACAGACACGGAGACAGATGCTCTGTCCTCTGGGAACTTTGGTCAACATGCAGTAGGTGTGAGGTCTTTGTCTAACTCAGGGCTGTCATTTAAGTCTAATTCTACATCATTCATTTATTTCACACCATTAAACATCAGAGGAAATTGTCCTGTTGGGAACACTGAAACATTTTGAATGTCGGGGAAGATGTTTATGTAAAGGCCCTTTTTGACATGAATATATCTCCATAAATCTTCTGATTATTCATGTTTGACAACAATTACAAGTAATTCATCTTTACAAGTATCACAATCGTGAATAAAAATCATGTTCAGGGTGTTTACACAAACTTGAACATAAGCTGGATCAGTAATCAGCTTGTGATAAATGAACCCCAATTCCATCTAAGTTAGGATGTTGGGTAAAAAGGTAAATAAAAACAGAATATAATGGTTTGCAAATCCTTTTCAACATATTCACTTGCATATATTACAAATACAAGATATTTAATGTTCAAACTTTTTTTTTTTGTAAATATTCACTCATTCTGAATTTGATGCTGCAACTTGTTCAGGATCATGTTTCCCACTGTGATAAATCAGCTTTTCTTTTAACACTCAGTCAGTGTTTGTGAACTGAGGACAGGTCTGGACTGCAGGCAGGTCAGTCTAGTACCTGAAGTCTTTTACTACAAAGTACAAATGCTGTTGTTGGAACATGTCCACAATGTGTCTTGGCATCGTCTTGCTGAAACAAGCAGGGACGTCTCTGAAAAAGGCGTCGTCTAGATGGCAGCATACTGTTTGTCTGCTAGTAACAATCTGGATGGTCCTTTTCCTCTTTAGCCCAGAGGACACGACGTCCATGATTTGTGAAAACAGTCTGAAATGTGGACTCGTCAGACCACAGCACACTTTTCCACTTTGCGTCAGTCCATCTCAGATGAGCTCGGGTCCAGAGAAGTCTGCAGTGTTTCTGGATGTTGTTGATATATGTCTTTCTGTTTGCATGGTAGAGTCTTAACTTGCATTTGTAGATGCAGAGACAAACTGTGTTTACTGACAACGGTTTTCCAAAGTGTTCCTGAGTCCATGTAGTATCCTTTATACAATGATGTGGGTTTTTAATGCAGTTTTTAATGCAGTGCTGCCTGAGGGGTCAAAGGTCACAGACATTCAGTGCTGGTTTTCAGTCTTGCTCCTTACATGCAGAGATTTCTCTCTCTTACAAGCTCACCTGTTTACCTGTGGAATGATCCAAACAGGTGTTTTTGAAGCGTTACACAACTTTCACCGTCTTTTGTTGCTTCTCTCTCAACTTTTTTGAAATGTGTTGCAGGCATTAAATTCAGAACGAGCGCATACTACAAAAAAACACAACAAAGTTTGATAGTTTGAACATTAAATATCTTGTATTTGTTCTGTATTTAACTGAAAGGATTTGCAGATCATTGCATTCCATTTTTATTTCACACAGCAACCCAACTTTTTTGGAATTAGGGTTTGACTCATAAGTCAACTCAAGATAACTTTCACATCACTCCATCATCAAAGCAGCCAGTGAGAACACTTGACTTATTTTTGAACTGATTTACGGGAGGTTAAGAGTTAATGTGCAGATTCCCTCTGAAGCTACAAATGATCCATCTTCCGTATGTGAGAAAGTCTTAAGATGCCAGAAAATCCAGCATAATAATTTAATTCCTGTAATCATGAAGACTAATGATCACAGCGTAGAATAAACTTGAATAGATTTGTATCTGTAATCATGCAGCTTTAATGAGATCTTCATTCATCACTTCTCTCATGTCAGACGTAGGAGACACTAAATTCCTGATTAAATGTATTTTGCATTTGACTCTGCTCTAAAAATCCCTCTTATATACATGTGGGAAATTTTCTCTGACACCAGCGACTTCATAAACAGAGTTGCTGTAAACTGAAGTCTACGGATGACTCAGAACTTCAGCAGAAACCTGTAAATGTTCCCCTGATAGTAGATGGTAAAGACGGGATTTGAAAGGAAAGTCCTTGTTGTCGTTTTCCTCTCGTGGTGATGAGAAATCAGTCCGGTAGTGTCTGCCCACGGTTTTCACTTCACTCACTGTGGTCTGACGAGAATCTAAAGGCCGTGACTGTTTGTAGCTTTGGTTTTTATCTTAAATCTAAATTTAAAGGGATAGTTCAGATTATTTGAAGTTAAGTCATGGACTGCTGTGGACGAGGTCAAACACCGTCTGTACTGTGCTGACGGATGAATCGATTCTCAGTGTGTTTTCTGCACTTGATTTTCCTCTGTGATCATCCTGGGCAGGATGTTTTCTATCCATTTGTTTTCTAGATGAATTTTAAAGACCGTATGAAATGAACATAGTAGTCCACTGTTGGTTTTATTAGAAGTGACACAATTTCAATATTAAATCGAAAATCAGTCAAAATGAGTGAAATTGAATTGAAATTGAAATCAATGGCAGACCACTGCAGAGGGGGAGCAGGTGACCAAGGGAGAAATATAGAGTGAAATAAAGTTAATTATGATTTATGTGGGGAAAATCAACAGAGAAGACATTTCTGATGATGTCATGTTGGTATTTATTTCACCAAAACTCAGCTTGAATACTTTTTTAATCAGTTGTTTTCTGAATTATATTTAATAATTGATAATAATTGTGGGCTGGGTGGGTTCTCTGAAACAGGGACACGCCAGAACCACTGCTGTAAACTGTTTTTTAAAAGAATTTGAGAATGTAAATGACATTTGTCAGGACATAAAATCAATCTGTTGATCTTCACAAATAAAGAAAGTCAAAATTAACATCCACCAAGACAGTGAGACGCCAGCTTATCCAACAAGTTAATAAATCACCTGAACATGTCGATGAAGAACAGAGCTGCGAGAATTAATCAATTAATAGATTATTAAATTAATAATAGATTCATAAGTTTGGGTATTTTTTTAAGAAACAAAGTCCAGACTCTCTGATTTCAGCTTCTTAAATGTGAATATTTTCTGGTTTCTTTACTCCTCTCTGACAGAAAACTGAATATCTTTGAGTTGTGAGTAAAACAAGACGTGAGGACGTCGTCTTCAGCTCTGATTGAAAATTTTCACAATTTTAATCATTAGTAAAATTTCTTCTAAACACATTATACATGTTAGAACAAACTCAGAACACACATTTATTATTGCTTTGAAAAGGACTTTCAGGCTGTCAAACAGTGAACTCTTCAGATTTTAGGTATATGTTGTGTTTGATCAGGTTAGACGTGTTGCCCTGAACTATTGTGCATGATATGGTAAAAAAAAAAGTCATATTCTGATTATTTGACTGAAATTATGATTGCGATACGTGATATGATTAGTGGGAATGATCATTTTTGACCAAAAAATTAATGAACTCATGATGATGTAATGTTTCATCTGGAGAACAAGATTTTTTAGGATAAAGCATCTCTGCAGCTCTACAGTGCTTCATTATTCTGCTGTTACTTCTCACATTTTGTCTGCCAGTTCTGCATTTTGGATATTGCACTTGGCCATATTGCAACTTTGACTATTTTGCAATTAATTGTGCAGCGTCCCTGTTCATCCGTCACATTTTGAAAAGTTTAACTACATTCATGACTTCTTTCACCTCGTTATTTCCCTGACTCACGCTGCAGAGGTGACGTTGCTCTCTTTCTTTCTCTCGGTACTCTGTAACTTACTCTTCTGCTGAAAATACTTGAAGTACCAAAATTTGGTAAAGATTGATTTGATATGAACGGTAACTCTTTGTCTCCTGTGTCTGAAAGAAAGAATTTCAAAGATTCTCTGTCTCTGTCTGCAGTGTGTGGACAGCGTATCAGGGGTGGACTCGTCCCTGAAGCGCGTGGCGGTGGTGGAGGACTTCTTCGACATCATCTATGCCATGCACGTGGAGATCAGCGCCGACCCCGGCAAAGCCCCAAAACACGCCGGCCAGAAGAAGACCTACAAAGCTGTAAGAGCGCCGCGCATGTTTTTGTAATGATTCATCTGAGACATTTTCTGTCTTAACATCTGATTCTTCATGTTTTCTTTCTGTCATCTTTATTCTTTTACTCTTCATGTCTTCCTCGTCTTTCTTTTCCTTGTAGTTTTCTGTCTCTAGCTGCCTGCGTGTCTCCTCTGCCTCACCCTCTAACCTCCACCCCACAGAGTGAATTCTCTCTTTCATAACTTGTGCTGCCTGTTGCCCAACACACTCCGTCCTCTCCCCGTCTCTCCGTTTCTCTCTTCCTCTTCTCTCAGGCTTCATTCCTCTTTTACCGTCTCTGGCTGCTGGTCTAGTTTCTGTTTCACATCTGATCAGTCTCAATCTTTCTAAAACTAAACATCCAGTCACTTTCTACCTGCTGGTCGACTTTATGTTGAGTCTTTTAATCAGTTAGAGCTGAATCAGTCCATTAAATCAGGAGTCAGAGTCAGATTACCACACAGCTTGTGAGGATTTACTGCTTTTCTTTGTCTTATGTGATAAAAACTGAATATCTGCAACAAAACAAGCACTTTTCTGATACTTTACAGACCAAAACAATTCATCAGTTAATGAGGAAAATCATATGCAGATTAACTGATTGGGAAATAACTGTTAGCTGCTGCCCTACTTTAAAAAATAAATGTTTGAGAATAAATAGGTCACAGAATGTGTGCATTTATCGGTATGTGAAAGTGGGCTGCCTTCATTATCAGCATGACTGTTATTCAGGAATTTCTTTTCCACTCCAGCTTTTTTTTTTTCTTTTTTTTTTTTTTGCCAGTTTCCCGTCTTGTCTTTGTGTTTCCTCTGGCTGTCCTTGATGGGACCACATGAATTCCCCAGCCACAAACGCCGACCTTATTCTGAACATATTTCTTTTTTTTTTTTCCTCAATACGTTTATTTTCATCATAGCGTCCCATCAGGAAACGTTCAGCAACAGTTTGAGGCCAGAACACACAGGCTCAACTTTCTCTGATTCTTGGGTAGAATACAAATAAAAGGAAATATTTTACCTACAGTTTCCTTTTTGATAAAGCCCATATTTCCAGCTGTAATGATATTCATGTTAAAAAAAAATAGATTCTTGGCTCTGATAAACCAGAGGCAGTAAGTCAAATGGAACTGAAATATATAAAACCAAGTTTATTCAAACAAAAAAGTGAACATAATGCGAATATGCTCAGTATGAACTGAATGTAAATAAATCAAGTAAAGTTTATTTACTTGATCACATAAGGAGGCTGTGTGTCACAGAAACATTGTATTAAATGCAGCTCTTTAAATTAAACTCATGTAATAAAATTACACATAAAATTTACAAGTAATTAAAATACATAAACTCATGGATTTTAGGTTGATTATTTTTGGGGGCGTATGGTTCCCACTTCAATTGCAACAATTAATCAATTAACTGTCAACAATCAAATTAATTGCCAACTATTTTGATATTTGATTCATTGTTTGGAGTCATTTTTTAAGAAAAAATGCCCAAATTGTCTGATTTCATTTCATGTCTCTTTGCTTGTTTGTTGCACATCTCCAGAAAAAGGAAAAAATCCATGAAGTTGTTCACAGTCACTACACAAATTCATCTGCACGTCTCATGAATGAAAAGGAGCAGCGAGAGGACAGATCTTATTTAACCTGCTCTTTACTCAAAACTCTATTATAGTTATTTGACAGCTAGATTTTCCATAATTATAGAATTTCAAACCTTGATACAGCACTAATATACAGTATTTAAAATAGGGAGAATGGTGATTAATCAGCTGTCAAGAATTTGATTGATCAGGTAAAATTTAATTCTTCTGTTATCAAATAGAGATCTGAAATGTAACAGAGATTATTTTTATGAGCTCTGCTGCTGTCAGACAGTATGACAGAGAAGTGAAGTCACACCCTTTCCGGTGCGTCTCATCCGACCTAAATTCAGAAAAAATATGAACTGTAGTCTTTTTGAACTGTGCCACAAAATACACACGACGTTTGTCAATTTAAAACATCGTTTGTTTTCAGTTTGTTGCGAGTTTTACTTGTTTTTCTTCTAAAATTACTCAAACAAAAGAATTAATCATCTGAATGTATTTATTGTCTGTTTTTGTGCTTTTAAACGAGCGTCATTCCAGTCTGTCTGGTCAGTGTCTTCGTGTTCATCCACAGCATAAAGTGTCAGATGTTCAGCCTGTGCAGACCTGCCGATGATGGACGCACATGTGGAAATAGCAAGCAGGCAAAACTCTATTTATGTAGCTGGACACACAATGTGCTGCACAGAGAGTGAGCCACAACAGTTGCACAAATCACAAGAAATATGTGGATAGTGTAAAATAGAAACAGATGCATAAAGAAATACAGGAGATAAAACCATTTGGGATGAAAAATAAAATGAATGAAGACTAGATGTAATAAGATGTAATGAGAACCAAAAAAACAAAACAAAAGTTGACCAATTAAAATATAAAATCATGTAAAAGAAATAAGAGTGTAAATAGAACAAAATAAAGTAAAATAAACATCTAAATAAAGTTATTTTCCTTCAGATTGTGAGTTTTGAAGAAAAGTGGAATTGAACCCTTGTGTGATGTTGGAGGCTGAACTTGTCTGCTCTTCTGTCTCAGCTGCTGACACCGCCCTCTGCTGGTGAAACAGAGGAAGTGCAGCTGTCACAGACGTTTGTCCTGGCAGAGGAACGAGGACGTGACTCTGACAGTCAGCGCTTCTCTTCTTCTTTATTCTTTTTCTTCCTTTACATCTCCTCTCCTCCTCCTCCTCCTTCTTCATCTTCCTTAGTCATCTTTCTCTTTTTGTCTTCTTATAAAAATATTAAAAACATGAATTCTTTTGCACAGATCAGGTTTGATCTGTCAGACTGTCCTCTGCGTCCTTCTCATATACATATGTAGTGTGTGTATATATATGTGTGTGTGTATACATACTGTCTATAAGGACATACAGTGTATACAGTGCAGTTAAAGCCAGGAGCGAGCTCACCAGGCCACATCGCTCCTGACTCTGAGTGCCACCAAAGGCTGTGAGTGACATTTGCCTTCGTTTTACCCCCTCCTACACACACACACACACACACACACACACACACACACACAGGCAGCACAGCAACCCCCCATCCATCCACGCTGGCTTTTTTCCACCCTTCCTCCTCTCTTCTTCTTTTGTGTCTTTGTGCTTCTCTTCCTGAATAAATGTTTGATTTATGCTCGTGCTCATTTAAACACAGCCTCAGATTTACAGACCTCATATCTTCAGCGTCACTGAGTGCACAGATTCTCTCAAATAAACCATGTTTAAAGGCTTTCAGACAGTTTGAAACAAGTCATGTTTCCATTTTTTTTATTAAAGGTGAAATGTAGACAGTAAGACTTGAAAGACAAAGAGATGTTTAACAAAATGTTTTACTGGTTCAAAAATCTACTATAAATGTTAGATTTTAGTGTCAAACCCTCAGACTGAAGTTGAGATTACAGTTCAGACAGATGTGAGCTCACTTTTCTCACCTTCCTCTTCCTCCCTCTCATTTATAATACAGCTGCAACAATTAATCAATTAGTTGGTTAACTGGTTAACTGCTAATATTTGCTGTTTTTGATAACTGAGTAATTAGTTTGAGTAATTTTTTAAAGAAAAAAAAAGTGAAAATTCTCTGATTTCAGCTTCTCAGCTGTGAATATTTCCTGGTTTCTTTGCTCCTCTCTGACAGTAAACTGAATATCTTTAAAGCTGTGAACAAAACAAGACTTCTTAGAAACAGTGACTGACATTTTCCATCATTTTCTGACATATTATACACCAAAAAAATAATTGATTAATCAAGAAAATAATCATCAGTTGCAGCCTGAACTCATAGGATGCTAAACTGCGTAGGGGCAGAGTTGTTAAAAATCAGACGTGTGAGAAATAAGTCAAGTATGTAAAAAAGCTGCACCTCAACCTGACATTCTCTCTAAAATGCACTGCACAAGGTTTGAACAGGAGGGAAAGATTTCTGGTGAGCAGCTTTTTCCTGTCTGCAGTAAAAGTAGATTCACTTTCATCACCTTCTATCAAAGTTTTGACTGTGAATCACTGCTTACTTTAAATCGGTGTTTCTAAAACTTTTTACAGCGCCTCACAAAATGTGAAGCTCTCCACCTTCCACCTCACTGCTTTGTGCCGTTTGTTGCTCACAGCTGCTGTGGACACTTCACTGCCGCTTCTTGAGTTGTCACCAGCAGTCGTGAACAGTTCACTGTCGTCATCCACTTCATTTTCAACACAGCAACTCGAAATATTCTCCTCCTGATCTGCATGCTACATGCATGATTGTGACTAAGCAGCAGGCTGATATTGAAATAAAAATACAGACAAAACTTATTTTAAATTAAGTTTCAGCGAGTTCTTATTTTATGTAATTTCAAAATTTTGCAGTTTGTTGATAAAGTTCTATGTTTTTTTACTTAATTTATTTCATTCACTTGAGTATTAATTTGCTGGGGACAATAAACACCAGTGACGTGTGTCTCTTGTGTCTCTTGACAGCCGTGAAGCAGGTGATGAGGACATGGAAGCACCAAACTCCACCTAAACTAAAACTATGTGCCATTTAATTTCTGTCTGGTTATTTATTAATTTCTACAAAAAAATCTAAAACTTTTCAATGTACTTGAAAGACACAATTGTCTGGAGTGATGAACTTTTAATTATTTCAGTAAAGTAATAATTAAAAAAAGACTAATGACAGATGTAGGCCTGTGTGTTTCAACAAATAAAAAAACTTTTGTGTTTTAAACAACTTTTGTGGGTTTTAGTAAAGATTTCTGAGTTTACAAGGTGCACTTGAATGCATCATGAAGTCCCTGTTCCCGTGTGTTTGTCAAACTGCGACACAGAGAACAGAGGACAGACGCAGCGTGTCCACAAAAGACACCAAAGCACAGCGGAGACTCAGGATTCTCAGTTTTTTATTACTCACCGAACATGAAATCTGCCTGCACTTGTTGCTTGGAAGTTGTTAATTTCAAACTCTGCTGCTTCGTCATCCAATTGGCTCTTCTGATCGTCCTTTATAGAGACCAACAGTCAAACTATTTAAAACAAATATTGACCAATAACGATCAGTGGCTGATCAATCACAGCACCTTTAGTGGAAAATAGAATAATTGATGAAGTGTACAGCTTTCATTTTGTCATCAGTTCTTTCAGAAACTAGAAAGCAATTTGAACACCCCCCCTCCGTCTCTCTGTCTCTGTCTCTCTGTCCCTCTTTGGTGTGTCTCTGTCAGATAGCGGAGACGTACGCCTTCCTGCCCAGAGAGGCGGTGACTCGTTTCCTGATGAGCTGTGGAGAGTGTCAGAAGAGGATGCACATCAGCACCACAGGACAGGACTGCAAAGGTACAAACACAACAACACTGATCTCACAGTGAGGCCGAGGACACGAGGAGGACATGTTACTGTCAGTGACGATCTGTCTGCACGTCTGGTGACGGTGGCTGAGGAGTCCAAAATAACTCACAAAGTGTCCAAATTCTTAGTATGAAATCTGTACACTGTGTGTCAATCATTTATTCCTGCTAACAATCCCACAATACATCAGGTTTTATAGACACATATTCCTTCAGTGACACAAAGAGTGATTTCAGTGGACAATAAAGGGCAACTCCACTGATTTTTAAAGGGTGGATCCAGATTTTTTTGAGGTTTTTATGTTATTATGTTCCTTATGTAGTCAAGGTACGTAGCCATGGTTTGGGGTCAAAATGCTTTTTCCCCACTCTCCTCTAAAAACATTTTCCCATGTGGCTTGGTGACGTGGCCACATATTAACCCCCGAGGATCAGGGAGGGCGGGGCATCAGTGCTGTAACCTGCGTCACTGCTTCTTGCTAACTGCTGAGTGTGAGTTTCCATTTGAAGCACCTGGAAAAGAATGAAGATGAAGTTTCCCTTTTATGGTAGAATCAGTAAGAATTGTCTGAGCGTCCATAAACGCACCACAAAGATTGTTGGGTCTAATTCGCAGGACCTCAGGTGCTGACGTTTTGGGTTGAATAAGCATCCTGACGTGTTGTGAAGGAACTGAAGGAATTGAATTTTCCAGCTCTGTCAAATACAAAGTACAAAATACAAAAAAGTAATTAAAATGGTGTTCAAATACAAGTAACAGAAATACTGCCATCTCTGTCTGAACAGTACTTTGCACTTTATGTTCTTTATCGCTGGTGTCTGTTAGAACAGAGTACAAAAATGTACGCTGTTGATGCAAAGTGCATTTTTCTGTTTCTGTACATCTCCACAGGCCTCGTCCATAAAAAATAAAGCAGCCACAGACTGTTTGTGGTTTATGTATCTTAGCTAAACTCTAATCAGGGAGGATTAAAGGTTATTAATTATGATTTTTTTCAGAAGTTCTCGCTTGCTTTGTTGTCACAGTACACGTTAAGTTTAGCCTTTAAAGTGTTCAGTTATCTCTTTAATTTCATTAATGAGCAAAATGAACCTCCATCAGCGTAAGATCACACTATCAGAGTCGACATCAGCGGATGACAGACGATTAGCTAAATTTAGTCTCTGTTTTTACCGTCCACTCTCCCTCCTTCTCTCTCTTTCTTCACTCCACTTCAGTTTAATTAAATTCTCTCTATCGGCAGGAAATTTAAGTCCAATACTGGCAAAAGAAAGATATAAAATTCCCTCTCGCTCCGTTGTTTTTCTTGCTCCGCGTCTCCATTAAATCAAGGTTCAAAGGAAGCATCCTTGTCCCTCACTCTTCCTCACTCCTCCTCTGCCTCCGTCTCTTTGTCATCACTGTCTTATTCACCGTCTTTCTCTCTGCTCTGTCTTTCAATTAGAGTCCCTCTCCCTTTCTTTCATCCGTCCCCCATCACGTTTCTCTCACACATATTTGCCCTTCACTGTTGGTAAAATCATCAACACATCAGAGAAACATTTAAAAAAAACACTTTAATTGCATTTAATGACAGGAGTTTTTGGAATTATTGGTATTAATTTAGATCACAGTATTTGGTGCCTTTTTTTTTTTTTTTTACAAATGGTAAATGTTAATATAATTTTTTCAGTTTAAATATTAATTTCTATATTCCTGTGAGAGCGGAATGCAACACTTTTCTGTGAAAACTGAGCACGGGCGAAACATAGAATAAACATATTCTGTATGTTTTTAAAGCTCAAATATGCACATTTCATTTTAAGATAAAAGGCGCATTGTTAGCCCCGCCTTCCTCGTGCTCCGTTGGTCAGGTGCCTGCCACCACACCTGTCAGTCATCCTGATGAGCAGTTTGTTACAGAGCGAACCGACGTCTGTGAAGCTTCACAGGATCTGAACAAGCAGACAATTAAAAGTAAAACTACTTGGTTTCACCGCGTTTAGATGTTTGGCTTCACTGTTTTCTTCTGTCCTTCCTCTGTTCCACAGGAGACGCTCCAGCATCACTCAGAAACCGACTTAATGTAAACAGGGAGACGTAAAGTGGTGAAGAGCAAACAGTCGCTGCAGAAACTGTTTAATGTGGAGAATATTCTCGATATGTTCTCACTAATGAACGTGTAAATACAGGCAGAGCAGCTTATGAGCTTTAAAGCCACAGATTTTTCTGCTCTCCGGAAAGACAAACAGTTTACTGAAGCAAAACAATACTTAAAGGGACAGTTCACCCCAAAATCAAACATACATGTTTTCTCCTGACCTTAAGTATAATGGGACTAAATGGCATTGGGGTTGTGGAACTCAAAGTACCAAAAACTAGAGTTTAAAAATTCAAAACCAGTTTCTCCCTCCAGAAATCATGAACTGTTTTTGCTCTAGTGGAAAGAAAGTAGTTCTGGTAGATTTTAAAGTAGTTCTGGCAGATTCTTCTGCAGAAAGAAAGTAGTTCTTTCATGAAACTGCTTGTAAGCCTGAGACATTGATTTTTTTCCTCTCCTCTCTGGATTTTATTGTAGTTTGTGTGAAAATAAAAAAGAAAACTGCGAACACACTCCCACACACTGTCTAACTCAATTATTTGCGTTGTTTTCGGTACTGGAGCTTCATCAGGCAAAACGCAAGCAAATAAAAAAAGTAAAGTTAAGGCATGTATAAACTAGGGTAATTTTTGAATTTTTATTTATTTTATTGATGCAAAAACAATTACAATAGTGGTTTTATAGATACAACGATGATCAAGACAGAGACAAAATACAAAAGGACAGACAAAAACAAACAAAACAGAACTCCAAACATAAATAAATTAATAAATGACTAATAAATAATTATGTAAAAACCTTTTCATGGCACATTACTAAATCTAACAATGATACTGACATTGTTTTTTTTTTTTGGGGGGGGGGGGTCTTTTGTAGTACGTGTGTATTGAATGATGAAAGATAAAATATTATAATAATGATAATGATGATTATAACAATGTAGAATAAATGAAGAATAAAACTCAACATATGGTTTAGTCCCAGTACTCAAGAATGTTTTTATTTTATTTTATTGTTATTCATTGTTATTATTCATATTATTCATATTATTATTTTTATTTTTATTTTATTTTATTTTTTTATTCTTTATTGGTGCAAAAACAGTA
Source organism: Lutjanus erythropterus (assembly GCF_056507025.1). Lineage (NCBI taxonomy): Eukaryota > Metazoa > Chordata > Actinopteri > Lutjaniformes > Lutjanidae > Lutjanus > Lutjanus erythropterus. Next base: position 2,115,747 of record NC_139322.1, on the reverse strand, counting down.
CAGTTGTAGTTTTACACAATAACAATAAAATGATTATTCACAAACTCTGCAATCTTTTGTGAATAAATGAATATTTTTTATAGAATAATTCAAATGAATGAATCTAAAAAACTTATCACGAACCCGCGATGGTCCCCGGACCACTATTTGAGAACCACTGCTCTAAACGGGTTACTGCTTTGACCAGTTCTTTTTCCCCCCTTCACTTTTTAATATTATCAGATTTTCTTTGATATATGTCTTTAAAATAATTGATTTAATGTGAAAGTTAATGAACAGGAGACATGTCAGAGTGTCTCCTCTCTGTCTCTCTGGACATTTTTTGGCTCCTGTTCTCAGTTTGGTTCCAGCAGAAAGACGAGATGTTGACCGACTTCATTTTATTCCTCCTCATCCTCTCCTCTGCCAACCTGCCACCCCCCATTACATATGTTCTGCACCCTGCAGCCCCCCTCTCATCCCTCCCCCATCACTCCCCCATTCCTCCTCCCGCTGCCCATCCTTCCATCCCCCCCTCCAGCTTGTCCATCTCTCTGTCTTCTCTCCTCCTTTATCTTCCCCTCCAAGCGTCCCACCCACGGTCCTCGCATCCCGCTTCCAGCTCTTCTTCTGTTTCTCCCCCACAACGCTGCTCCAAGCTTCCTGTCCCGTCCCTGTATCCCTCCCCTCCTCCATCCTTTGTCGCCTCCTCTACCCGTCCCTGTACCCTCCGTCTGTCCCCCTGCCCCCCCCCCGGGTTTTCTCCTCGTCCCTCATTAAACAGAGGAGTCATTGGAGTGTCCTGTCTCTCTCCTCAATTAGCCTAATTAATGGCTTTTAACAAAGAAAATGGCCCAGGAAACGAGCTCATTTTCCACGTAGTCGGGGGAGAGAGGGAGAAAGACGCCGTGCTGTTGGGGGGTCTGGGGGGAGAAATCTGAAGTGCAGGGTGAACAGAGAGAAAGTGAAATGTAGAAGAAGGAAGACAAAAGGAGAAGAGGAGGGATCCCTGTGTCTGTTTGCCTTTTCAGTCTCGTAGTGAAGTCAGAGCTGTTTGAAACTTTTGTAGAAATCATTTTTGCGGAGATGACAGAGAATCTTTGTGAATATTGTCAAAGCTCAAAGTTTCTGGTCGTCTTTTCTGGCTGAAGAAAAAAGAGAAAAATGTCGATGAAATGACTCAGAATCTCATTATTGAGAATTTGGACAAAAAACGTATTTTGTGGGGGTTTTCATTTTTATTCTTCAGTTATGCTGGAAAATATATATTCCTCAGGCTATAGCTGACCCTTTTTATGCCTCATTAAATCATGTTTTTGTAAAACTCTGACAGAGTTGACAGGATTCTGAAACACAACTTTACAGAGTCAATACTTTCATAAAAGATTTATTTTAAAAGAAAGATGATGGATTGACATTTTTACACCTGTGTTATCAGCAGGCGTTGTTATTTTTAGATTTTGAAGTCTTTTAATACACTTTTAAGTTGTTTGAAGTTGTGTCTTGTTTGGAACAGGAGCACAGAGCAACTTTATAAATTAAAAATATAAAAGAAAGAAAACCAAAACATTTTTAAAATCACATATTTCATATATATAAATCCTAAAATAATAAATCTTCACCGAGTTTCTTTTGGGAGGACATGATTTTTGAAGGGAAGAAGTGATGTTGCAGACGTGCCTGCAAAATTTCCAAAGCGTGTGGTAAAAAAATATGGAAGGTGAATGTGCACAAAAATAATCAGGCTGATCGGTCCAGTAGTTTTCAAGATTAGTTGTGGACAAACGCAGACGATCACATGATGCCAGGAGAGCGGATAATAAAACCAAGCTGCATTGTGTCCTGTAAAAAAAAAAATATATATATATATATCAGACAACACATACACCGATACAGATACAGCTGGGCTGGATCAATATCAGGCTCATAATATTTGCCAAACATTATATCAGTCTGGCTCTAGAAAGGAACCCCAGACCTGAAAAAGGCTTCATGAGATCTTTGATTGTGACCAAAACCAGGATCTTTTGTCTAAACCTCACCAGGTGTTTTCTGCACCTAAACTCACCCAGATCTTCACCAGTGTTCTCATCTTATAACCCATAATTAATGTATAATAATAATGTGTGAAAAACTTGCAAGACTTTTGCAAATTAAGGGTTCCCTTCTAGACACGACACAATTTTCTTTGACATTTTCTGAGTCTGAGGAGAGAAAAATAACTTTTCTTTTATGAATTTTGATGTGAATTAAAAACAAACCATCGGTCTGTTTGTTTGGACCAGTTTAATAAAAATTATTTAATTAGAAGATGAAACGAGCTGAGCAAACAATCAAACACAGACACACACAGAGTCAGGACAACAGCCGTGTTAATTCAGCTCTCTCTCTCTCTCTGTGTGTGTGTGTGTGTGTGTGTGTGTGTGTTGTGCTGTACTGTCACTGGATGCCACTCAGAGCGAAAGCAGCTAATTGCCTTCCTGCCCTGTGGGGGTTCGGCCTCTTCCGACATGGACACACACACATACACACACACACACACAGATGAACACACACACATGACCTCAGCTCTCTTTATCGCTATGCTGAAGTGACTCCCACTAAAGTTCAGCTGTGAATTATTAAATGCAATTAATCAGCATGGACCAGGGCCATGTTTAATTGACACAGGCAGCAGGCACACTGTGAGAGAGTGTGTGTGTGTGTCAGTGTGTGTGTCAGTGTGTGTGTGTGTCAGTTAGCGGAAGAGTCTTTTTTTTTCATGTAGAAAAATGAATGATTTTCCTTTTCGTAACAAAATAGCAGCTAAATCTAAGTGGATCTCTGCTCACACATTCATTCACACACGATCGACTGCATGTGTGTAACTCATCTGTTCTGACTTTTTCTTTCTTTGAATCAAAAGTCTGAGGATGGAGGCTGCCGTGTGTTGTACAGATTGTAAAACCCTTGGAGCTAATAATCAAAAACAAAGACCAGGACAGGACTTGTTTTCGGGCCAGACGCCCTCTTCAGTGTGTGTTCTGGCAATTTCACAAAAAAAACAAACAAACATGGAGCCAAATTTGTGATTTTGGGCTTTATGAATAAAGTCCCCTGCTGGGGCCGGGATGAAGGGACTGAGGAGGCTGTTAAAAATCATAAGGAGGCAATCTTTTTGATTAATTTAATCTTGCAAAAGCCTCAGAAAAGCTAAATAATACGACATAGGGGCATGTGTCCATTTATGTTTTTCCTTTGTCAGAAAAGCGCTGGAGGTCGTGGGGATGAACCGCTTTTGCAGTGAGAGAGAAGAACTCAAGATTACTGTTTTGAAGATCAAAGAATATATTTATTAATCAGAGCACAAGCATTAAATATTTTTTGAATTTTTGAACAGTTCTCTTCAGAGTCGGCAGGAGGAGGCAGCGCGTTGAAGCAGCTAGTCGACTAATCTGAAATGAAGAAAACACTTTATTACTACTGCGTGTATTAAGAGACTTTTGAAGCCGTTAATCACATTTTTCAATAACCAAATTGTATTTTAAATGCTGTTGAGATGTGTGACACATTGCATCGAGCATTATGAACACTCTCTAAACGTGTGACCGAGCAGGATCACAGCGTCTGCAGCTAAACAGTGTCATAACATTAGTGATTACTTGGGCTGAATAATTAATTGACTTTTTAATCATAATTGCAGTATGATTTACTGCGAGTTTTAAATGCACAATATTTGTTAAAGGTGAAATGTGTCAAAATACAGTTTTAGATTAAATATTGTTGAGCTGTAGAGGTGTCCTGTTCAACACATCAGACTTCAGAAAACATCTTTCTTTAGTACAGATCCCTGAAAAAAATAACACCATAATTAATAATAATCATGTACATGTCCTCTAACATGGCAAATCATATCGCATTTGGAATATCAGTCAGAACAATTGCTGCTGGATTTTTCTTCAGAACGTTAGCGGTGCTAGCAGCAGCAGCCTGCTCTCCGTGCAGGTTAACGTCCACATGCCTGTTCTGAATGCGGTCACACATTGCTCCAGTCAGGTGGTTATATGCCAGTTTATTCTGACAGAGCCTACAAACAATGGTTTTATGAGACATCATCTGTTCCACTCTGCTGATAACCATCAGGGTTTTAGTGAGGTTAGAGGAGAGCTGCTGTCTGCCTGGTCTGCAACTAGAGGTGGGCAGCTGTGTAACATCTTAGAGACACCAGTTATACATTGTACCTTAACGATTATGACAAAATTGTTTAACCAACTAATATTTCTTGTGCCAACTAGCAAGGATAGCAACATGCAACATGCAATCAAGTAATCATATACATCCCTGCTGTCTCTCTCTCTCAGTTCTGTCATTAATTGAAATATTATTGAAATCCCAAAAGGCCAAGTGTAATAGCAGTTTTTGGATAAAGGAAAAATGTGGCAAAGCAGCATCCCAGCTGCAGCAATTAATTGCCAACAACTTTGATAATTGCTTTTGAATAATTTGTTAAGAAAAAAAAAGCGAAATTTCTCTGATTTCAGTTTCTTAAATGTGAATATTTTCTGCTTTCTTTACTCCTCTCTGACAGTAAACTCAATATCTTTGGGTTGTGGACAAAACCAGACATTTCAGGATGTCGTCTTGGACTTTGATTTGATTTCACACCGTTTTTCATAGATCACATTTCATAGGCCAAACAGTTAATTGATTAATGGAAAAATGATCAATAGATTGAGCGATAATGAAAATAATCATTACAAGAACTTGAAAAACAGGTCCAAACATGTGGAGCACAGTGGGCTTCTGAAAACACTGATCAACATTTTCTGACCTTTTTGGATCAAAGAACTAATTGATTAATTTAGAAAATAACAACCGACAACTTTGAGTTCTGCGTTCTGTGGTCATTTCTGATTGGTCCGTTCATTTCAGATTATAAATAAATGACTTTAAACACACTTGATGTGAACATCCAGTGTTCTTATGAGCACCGCACCTTTTCTCTGACACACCTTTTCCAAAATAAGCATCTAAACCTGAGTTTCCTGCTCACATGACACCACTGTGAACTATTACAGCACACAATCTTAAAGAGCACACGTTCACTATGACCAACACAGATATTACACACACACTCATTTGTTTCTTCATTTAGTTTTAAACATTAAAAAAACACCTTGTGTCCAGGATGGTCACTGTGCTGACTGAGCAGGGGTCGGGACCCTCATGTTGAGATGCTTTGTGTCACATTATTGGTCAGTTATCACTCTCTGTCCCTCTCTGGAGAATACACACACACACACACACACACACACACACACACACACACACACACACACACACTCACACACTCCTTCTCTTTCTCCCGTCTTCCTACAAGACTATCAATCACCAATCAATGACGACGGCCCTGTCTATTCTGCTAAGCCGTATTGATCTCCTGCCCCATATTCATGTCCATTCTGTAGACGCTCCAGACGTTAGACACGTCCTATAAGAGGTCAGTAGATAAATGACTGAAAGCAGAGGCAGAGGAGAGGAGTGTGGGTGGAGGAGTGATCGGGAGATGGTATCGTTTGGAATCTGCTTTTATTTCATGTTTTTCTGTTATAAAACTCTAAAGCAGGAAAAAGTTTATGTAAAGAAAGAAATTTATAGACAGAAAGAGACTTGGACCTTTAGTTTATGTTATAACTCAGCTGCACATCTCCTCACTGTCAAGTCGACTTTGTTTATGTATTCCAGTATCACAAATCACGTGTTTGCCTCAGAGAAGTTGATTTTCTCTGTTTTGTCCTTCCTGTCTCTCTTCTTTCCCTTCTCCTCTGTATGTTAATGAAAACAGATTACTCCTCCGGTCAGCAGTCAACGTGGACAGAGAGACTAATTAGCTTACTGTTAACAGCTGGTCGGCTCCTCTGTGGGTCACTTCTGCAGACAGGTTGAGAAGCAAGAAGATAAATCCACTTTTCCCAAAATTTATAAAACAAACTTTAAGTTCTCCTCCTGCCAGTAAAGGAGTCGGCATCAGGTCTGTGTCCGACTCTCTCCCCCAAAGCTCTCAGGGTTTTAGCAGCCGTCTGTCAGCTCTGTGCCTCAGCTCCACCCTGATCTGCCCCCAGCTCTCTCCCTCAAAGCTCCTGACTCTCAGCAGCCGTCTGTCGGCTCTGTGCCTCAGCTCTGTCCCGGTCCTCTCCATACTTTAATTTTCATAATGATGAAATATCATTTTCCCTCATTAAAGTTACCGTTAACTTTGGGCTCCAGACGTGGTGGATTCCACCATATTGTTCATTTGTTACTGTCATTTCCTTGGCAATGCATGCTCACAAATTTTAGGAGCAGTTTATTTGTTTGGCTGTTGTATTCAAATATCAACTGTCTTTCTCAGAATGACTCAGCCCACCTTTAGCCAGGTTTGTTATGCAGTTGCACCGTTGTGTGCATATGACACCTGTAGTTACTGGTGGTCACAACAGATAAACATAAAGCTACAGGTCACAGAATCATGAGGGCAGCAAAACAAATTATTGTTGTGTTAATAAAGAAGTCAGACAATAATTGGCCTTCTTCGATCATTCTGTGAGTAACTGTGATCTGATTCGATGCTGCACACGGCATGAGTCCGTGAACAGCAGCACACAGTGAGAGGAAGTTGTTACCTGGCTGAGAAGTTGGAGATGTGTAGGACGTCACCTGCAGCTCTTCTTCTAACAGCTCACTGTGGCTCCATCACTCCCTGACATGTTTATAACTGATCTGCTGTCAGCAGATGACAAAAGTGACCAGTGACGATGAAGCTAAGTTCACTGACAAACACATTGCATTTCCTGTGACTTCATAATAAAAGTCAACTTGTGTTCTGCTTTTTAAATGATTTTAATGTGAAGATGCAGCAGCAGGAAATAGAGCATTTTTTCAGGACTTTCATCGCAGACACATACACACAAATACTGCAGACACTTTCATCTGTGGCCATTGGGAAGCTTTGGCGGGCTGGATGTGGCCCACAGGCCACCTGTTGAGAATCACTGGATCAGACCAACATCATAAAATTACAGTATTGATAATGTATCCTGCTCAGTGGTCTGATCTGTTGCATAGTAGAAAAGAACAAATACACACAAACAAGAGAGAGAGACACCAACAGATAGGAGAGAAGGAGGGAGAGAGAAGTCTGAGTGAAAAGAGACAAGGAAGAGAAACCAGGGTGAGAGAGAGAGAGATTCACTGAGACTGAGACCGACCTATCAGAAGGGTGATGGTAGCAGGTACAAGTCATCTCAGAACTGAAAGTGAGGGTGAAATGATGAGGTTTAAGTTTGAACTTAAGCTTTTCTTTGTGTGTGATTCTCGACCTCCGGCTCTGGAGGGTCCTCTAGTGTCGATTTTCTAATAAGGCAAGATAACGGACAGTTTTAACAGCTGATGGATTTAGGAGAAGACCGCATACACTGTCAGAGCTGTTGATTGAACTTACTGATCATTAGTAATGTGGAGATTTGTGGTGGTTTGAAGATCAGATAAAATAATCTTTTATTTGTCTCACAGCAGGGTCATTTTCAGATTCTTTCTATCCAATTTTCAGATTTCTGTTCTGGAAATGCAAATTAGTAGCTGGTTATTTGAATATTGCCTCATTTATGAATTTAAACATTTAAACAATTTCAGTTAACTTGAATTTCTCTCAATGCAAGTAATCAGCTGGGGACGTTTCATGGTGATATCTATCAGTTACCAGCTGTCCCTTACCTTAACAACAAGTTTTTGTTTAATTTGTATTTGTATTTTGGGCATCACCCCTCGACTGTGGAGGATACACTTTTACTTCACTTTTTACTTTATTTATGTAATTTGATTTGTACAAGTAAAAGCACAGACTTGAAAATCTACTCACCCAAAAAAAAAAAAACTACGTAATTACAATAATTTGACTATTTGTAAACACTTACTTCCACCCCTGCATTTTGCATTTTCTAATTTACAAATAATGTAGCTGCAGGGAGCAACTCATCACTTTCTATAAAAAAGCCTCGTTTTCACACTGTAATGTGAATCCAGCATCAACAAGTGGAGATACAAAGAGGATATTTGTCGTTGCTTGATGCATTAAGACATCACAAAACCTTAGACGGAGAAAGCTCAGAGTAGAGGAATGAAAATGTGGACGTTCCTTTGCTATTTTTGTCTTAATGTTTCTTCCTCTCCTCTCCTCTCCTCTCCTCTCCAGAAAACGACAGGCCGAGCTCTCTGGTGTTGGAGGTGATAGACTACAACATGCCTCTCACCACCACCTACATGAAGCAGATGAAGCTGCAGTGTATGGGCAACAACAAGGTAGGTCAGCTCACAGCTGCATGTTGAACAGACCCTGGATCTGATTCTGGGCTCCGGTGTCACAATTCATGTTTCTGTCTGTGCTGTCAGACAGAATAGATGCTGTCTGTGTTCCTGTGCAGCCTGAGAGTGCAGGAATTTCCTTCAGAAAGGATCATAAAATAAATCTTGACGCTGACAGCAGCTTTAAACCAGCAGGTTATTTTGTGCACTCGAATATTTGTTTGTGACAAGCGTGTAGGAGGAGACCAGGAGGAGCACTAATGCTTCAGTAGGAAGAAAACTCCCACACACTGTCTTGCAATTAAAACACTATAATGAGAAGAAATATCAGTGTTTGAGTCTGACGCTCGTAGAGGTCAACAGACCAAAACTATTTCTTCTTATTAAGCATGAGCCTGTGTTGTTTGCGTGTTCTCTGCACAGATTTTATATAGAACTGAAAGCTCATTTATGCTTCCAAAGATGTGAGCGGATCACCTGAGAAAATCGTTGTTTCAATCGTTCATTTTTCTGAAAGGTTTCTGATGTTTACAGAGTCAGAAGGGTGGGATTTGCAGTCAATCACTCGGCAAACAGGTTGGCAAAATCTAAGTATGTAATTCACTGTCAACTGTTGAACGGAATCATCCAGTATTTCCATAAATCAGTCCTGCTAGTTGAGAAATTTTTCTGCTGCCATATCTGTAGTTCTCCCTGCAGAACTACAGGCCAGTTAAGTTAGGATTTCTAATCTACTCCTGTGGGTAGCCAGAGGGCGCTAGATGAGTATTTTTGTCACCTAAAACCATCTTATAGTAAACAAAGTAACAGCTATGGGCTCGGGTGGTGATACATGGCAACATGCTGCACGGCTCTGTGAGCAGGAGAACTCAGTTTTCTCTGTCAGTATATCAACACTGAGGAGTTTGTATGTACCATTAACACTGACTGGACATCCACATGATTTGTTAGAGCAGCTGGAGGAGCTCTGAGGTGGAGAGGATGATCAGCATCTCCTTCTGTTATGGATCAGTGCAGCGCTGGCTCGGATAGGTGTGTGTGTGTGTGTGTGTGTGTGTGTGTGTGTGTGTGTGTGTGTGTGTGTGTGTGTGTGTGTGTGTGTGTGTGTGTGTGTGTGTGTGTGTGTGTGTGTGGTTGGGGGTAGTGATTAGTATACTCTACATTGTTCCCACAACACCATCACCACCACTCCACTCCACCCTGCACCACTGTGACTATCAGTACCGCACTCTTGCTGTCAGTCATATTCCCAGTGTGTGTGTGTGTGTGTGTGTGTGTGTGTGTGTGTGTGTGTGTCTAGATAACGGGTGGGGGAACAGAGGGTTGAGCTCGTTCCAATTAAGCCAGGCCCCTGAGCGTCAAGTTAATTAGCTGAGGAGAGAGAGAGACACTGAAGTGCCAATTTACACTGGAATGCCAATATATCTGTCTGTCTGCCTATCTGCCTGTCTGTCTGTCTGTCCAAGACACACACACACACACGCGTACACAAATCTAAACCTTTTTTTATCACTAGCACTACAGCTGAAATGATTAGTCAAGTAGTCGATTAAGAATCATTTATTAAATTTATCACAAATTTATGGTGATAATCAGTTAACTGGTTTGAGTCATTTTTAGTAAAAATTCTCAGATTTCAGTTTGTTAAATCTGAATATTTTGGGGTTCCTTTCCTCCTCTCTGACAGTAAACTGAATATCTTTGGACTTTGGTCAAAACAAGAAATTTGAGGACGTCATCTTGGACTTTGATCAACATTTTTCATCATTTTCTGACACTGATTTCTGATCAATTGTTCTGGGTAGAACCTCAGCTCTTAAAGAAGAACCCTTATTTAAAAGAGTGTAGTATTCAAGATACAGGTATGTTGATCACGCCTGCGCCCACACACTCGCACTCGCACACACACACACACACACACACACACACACACACACACACACACACACACACACACACACAACAACCTTTTTGACTCCTGTTATCATTACTGTTCTGTTTGGTGATGCCGTGTCAAAGCCATTCTAATTAGTTCACACTGACATTTTGACACGATTCTCATTATCACCTGCATGTTAGAATCCAGGAAAATACAAAGTTTTTCTTTTTAAAGCGAGCATTGTTGTTCATCGTTTAAAAAAAAGCAACTTTATTTTTTCTCTCAAAAACCTTTCGCCCTTTTCTTCTTTTATTCCTCAACTGTACTTTTATCCATGTGACATCTTCATCGCGGAGGAAGGAAAGTTCATGTTTGTCAGGACGCCGCGAGCTCGACCCTTTAACTCCTGTGGTTTAATGATAAAGAAGTGAAGTCTGTTCTGTGCTCTAATCATCAAGAGTCACTGCAGGATCAGAGCCAAGTGTCCAAGAAGTAAAAAGTTGAAACATAAACACAAGAACTCGACATCTGTCAGAGTTAATTTATCGATCTGCATCAGAAGCAGCCTGCGAATGATAAATAAAATATGTTGCTGCTGCATGCAGCCGAGAGCGCTTTGACTGATGTGGGATCTTGATCAATACAACGCTCGCTTCCAGTGGCCGAGGCCGTGTGCCAATATTCATCATCTTTCACCTCAGGTCAAGTTATTATGCCACAGAGTTACAAGGATTCATGTCAGACATGGGAACGTTTTCCAACAGAGCTTCAAAACTAGTGCAAAGAAAGTCAACTTTCACCACAGGTTTGTTTCAGTGTTTCAGCTACATCCTGTGATCGCAGAGTTGGTGGTTTGGTACCATGTAATTGTTCCGAAGGATTATTCTGAAACTGTAGTAGTCTGAAAAGTGTCTCGTTGGACTGAAAGCACTTTTGTCCAAAAACACGCAGTTATTTTAGTTCAGTGACTGCTGGCTCTGTCCATGGTGCTGAATCAGTTTGGGTTTTGTCATGTGCCATTTTCATATCGAGACATTTCTTCTTCTTGCGTGAGCCACAGTGAGTTTCTCAATCATCTCAAACACATTTGACAGTTCTGTTGTGGCGTTTCTGTACTGTGCAACACAGCTCTACTAAAAACTACTCTAAAGAGTTTTTTTTGTTGCTGCTCATTTCTTTCGGAAGTCAACTTTTTGATTTGTGCTGTTCGTTCACCTTCCCACCTCGTCCACCTCCTCCTACAGCGAAAACACTCTGATGTGATGTATATTTGTCAGAGCAGACGGTCTTTTCAATCCAGTTGCCGGAAGAGTTAAGGTGAAGTTTTAGCAGACGGTATAGATTGTGTGTGTGTGTGTGTGTGTGTGTGTGTGTGTGTGTGTGTGTGTGTGTGTGTGTGTGTGTGTGTGTGTGTGTGTGTGTGTGTGTGTGTGTGTGTGTGTGTGTGTGTGTGAGTGTGTGTGTGTGTCAGAATGAGACTGTGCTTCAGAAAGATTATAGTGTTCGGCCCAGAGGAGCAAAAGTACAGACAGGAATAGAGGAGCAATGACTCACTCACCTATAGAAATAACATAGGACATGAGGGAGCATTAGGTTCAGTCTGTGTGTGTGTGTGTGTGTGTGTGTGTGTGTGTGTGTGTGTGTGTGTGTGTGTGTGTGTGTGTGTGTGTGTTAGGGGAAGCAGACAGGGTGCAGAATAGTTGAATAGCAAAGCATTCTGTGAAAAAAGGTCGCAGTCTTTTGTCTGGGTTGTTTTTGACGGAGAGAATGAGAGGAGAGGAGAGCAGATCATCTGTACGTCACAAAGGTAGACAGAAGAAGACGAAGAGGAGGAGGAAGAGGAGAATGTACTGCATATTTGTGATGTGTGAATCCACCACCGGCTCCATTAGCACTCATCCCAAGCCTCCGTTCATCTGCCCATCCCTTTATCTTTCCCTCCATCCGCCCCCCGTCCCAATTCAATAAGAGGAGGAAATTACCCAGGATGCTTCCTGGCAGGGGGTGGGGGTGGGGGTGGGGGGTGTAAGGGGCTGCAGCAGACAATGTTGAAATGGGTGAGGAGTGAGAGGAGAGGAGACGGGGGGCGGAGAGATGGCAGGGCGGTGGCTCTGTCTGGATGAGGGAAGGAGGAAGATAGAGAGGAGGAGGAGGAGGAGGAGGAGGTGCTCGACCGGGGTGAAAATAAAAATGAGAAAATTTGTAGGTGATGGGATGAGGAGGAGGGGGGGAGGAGGAGGAGTGGGGAGGGGGCTGGGGGAGGTTGTGGGGGAATCAGAGAAGGAATTAAAAAAGGAGAATGAGGTGGTTCATTATCGTTTATGGTCTCCCCTTCTCCCTCTCTCTGCCCATTATTTCAGCTACCTCCAGAGGAAAGACATTTCATTATTTTTGGGAGGAGGGGTGTATATGTGTGTGTGTGTGTGTGTGTGTGTGTGTGTGTGTGTGTGTGTGTGTGTGTGTGTGTGTGTGCAGAGGGGAGATAGGTTGGGGGTTGGTCTATTATAATTACTAAAAGACTGTTGAAGACAGCAGAAAGAAATCATACATTTTGAGATAAAAGGCTCGTTGGTGGAACAGCCTTGAAAAAGGCCTGAAGAACCTTTTTGTACAAACTAGAATCGTGTTTTCTTTTCCAAATCTCTAAATGTACAGCAGGTAAACATTCACCTGGTCAGCCTGATTTTTTTTCAAGTAGTAATGAAGTGAGAGGAAGCAGTAATCCAGTCTGGTTCTGGGTAAACGTGCAAAGTGAAATAATTCAGACTTTTCTCTCAGAAGTCCAGATGCCAGGACGCTGGGGGCGTTCCTCAGAAACAACGAGGGGGAAATAATGCAAACAACCTCAGTGCCCCGCACACCAACAAATCCACATGGCTGATAGTTGCCATAGCAACACGTGACCCATGGTGGACAGTAATATCCCATAGCCTTAAACTGTATGTTTGAGCCAGATGTTTTTAAATGGAGAGTTTGTGCTCATTGTTGAGGTCTGAGTGACTGATGGTCATTTACATCACAACCAGGCCTGAAGTTTCATCATTTTAGGGGCTTTGACGTAGTATATTATTAGTAGTATATAGGGTTGGGTTCAGAACTCTGTACTTTTAAAGGTAGTTTTTAATGTCGATCTGTTGATTGTTTTCCCAATTAATCATTCAGTTGTTTGGTCTATAAAATGTCAGAAAATGGTGAAAAATGTCCTTCAGTGTTTCTCAAAGCCCAAAATGACGTCCTCGACCTAAAATATATTCACTTTACTGTTATAAAGGAGCAAAGAACCCAAGAAGTATTCACATTTAAGAAGCTGAAGTCGGAAATTGCCTTTTTCCTCTTAAAGAAATGACTTAAACCGATTATTCAATTATCAGAATAGTTAGTGATTGATTTAATAATTGATTCATAATCAATTTATTCGATTTATTGTTGCAGCTTTGCAGTATATATAAAAGCTAAAGTGTGCATTGTTTTCACAGCCTGACAGCAGCAGCTGCAGCTAACGTTAGCATGTCTGCAGCCAGCGTCCAAACAGTGTAACACAACCCTCCACAGCTGTGTATTTTATTTCTGAGTTAAGACCGTACTCAGAAACACTGGGTGCTGTAGTCTCACATAGTCGGTCCGATCTCTCGACTAACTAGCCTGCTAGTGGCTAAAGTAGCCGCTAACAACATGTAAATCTAAAAACTCTGTAGTGTGAATCTATGAAAGTTGGGGCAGAGCAGCTGGACGACATCACAGGGAAGACCTCCTTCTCTATAGTCCAGTTTCACCAAGTGAAAGTGAAAAGTTGTGTTTTTGTGCAGTAATCAGTGAAGCCCTGCAGCTAACACTCCATGCGCAGCAGAGTCTGTCAGCAGGCCTCCAAATCTTTGGTCTGTGCAGCATTTAATTGTCAGTGAATCATTATTACATCAATTTTAATGTTGATCTGGCTTTGCAGCTTTATGTGAAATCCTCATTTGTCTTTTAGTTTTCTCTGTGCCTGGAGTTTACCAGCTAACACGTAACAGTGTTGACCCTGGAGTCTGTACGAGTCTGTTGGCTGCTTCATCACATCCTGATCACATGATAAAGTCCATGAATTCACTTGGAGCTCATTCTTCATGCTCAAACAAGAATTTTAAATTAGTGTTAGATTATTATTACAGAGATCACAGCATGTGTGTGTTGATCAAAGGTCCAATTAGTAGATTGAAGAAGACAAATGCTGAGGGCAAGTGAAACCAGCAACTGAAGCCAAACCATGTCGAGTCAAATCAAACATTTTACATTTTATTTTATTTATTTATTTTTTTGTATGGTTCATACACAGGGAGCTTCAGTATACCTTAAATACATGAAGAGAGATAAAACAGGCAAAGAACGGCTAAACATATAGTTAAATGTAAAAAACCAACCTTGTCTCCTGCAAATTCTGTTTATCTAAAACTAATTTGACCCAGTAAATAACTTCTGGTGGAAAAATACTGACTAGATTATGTTTTCTATGAACAAAATAAGGAGATGTTGTTAATTAACGCCCATGATCAATTGTAAAAATGTTCACTGACAAATTTCGTTTGTTTTTTACCAAAATCATCAACATCTGCTCGGGTCAAATAAAGCGTTATAAAACTTCATGTTAATGTTCATGTCAAGACACCGACGGCAGTTTAAGGTTAAAGACCAATGATGATTTGGTTTAATACAGAAAAAGTCTGCAGTAACTGGAGACCCAACGTGTTTTTTAACATTTAAATGAAACCCCAGCCTTTTCCTCGCTTTAACCAAAAAGCTTTTTAAACCAGAGGTTTTCAGAGTGGGAGGTTGGCCTCCACAGGAGAGGCTCAGTGACCTGAAGCCGGCGCACTGCTGCGTCCTGCAAATCCACGGCCAACAGGGTGAAACAGGAGTTTTTAGGAAGTCCTGTATTGTAAAAGACCTTCGCTTTACATCAGCTCTACATCAAACACATTTATACCACTGGATGTTGAACAGCAACCTGCCAAATCTGCTCTTGTTTGGTAGATTGTCATGGTGGATTCAGATAAGATAAGATAAACTTTATTTATCCCACACCAGGGAAATTCATTTTTTACAGCAGCTCAAGGATAGAAAGTACAGGTAGAAAAAGAGTGAGTGATAAATAAAAAAAAACACAAATACAATAAAAAATTATAATATAAAATACAAACTATATACGCAAACTATGTCCACCTCTCACTTTTACAGATATACAGATGATTGTACAAGATAATTGCACACGTTCAGAAATTAGAAAGTACAATGAAATTACTAATGGCTTCTCTTTATTAGAAAAATATAAAAATGTAAAACGGAAATAAAAGCAGAACCAGACAAACAGCAGTTATAGCAGCAGCAATTATTTAGGATGATTCAATTCAATGCATCATCCTGATTTATTTCACAATAATGATCTACTCACTGTACATTATTCTGTGTATTACATCATTACTTAAAAGAAAAAAATGGCACACATTTATGTGACACAAAACATTTGTTTTCTTTTTCTTTTACATTTTTAGCTTTATTTCTTAACAGTGACCTAAATCAACAATTTGACACAAAATATTAGTTTTAAAATGATTTTAGAAATTTAGCACTCACTTTATTGTTCCCCCAGAGTCTGTGATCAGAACTGTGTCCAACGTCTGTTATACATAACAACGGTCTGACTTAAGAACTTTAGAGTGTTGTTGTTGACCAATCAGAATTGAGTATTTAACAAAGCCATGTAATGAGGTCAGATAGATTTAACAAATTTACATGGCTGGTAAAAGTTGAATAAATAGATGTTCGTTTCTTTTATTGCAAATGATGTCAGTGGTTGCAGTCTCTTAGTGTGAGGTGTGTGTGTTCCATAGTCCTTGATATGGGAGTGTGTGTGTGTGTGTGTGTGTGTGTGTGTGTGTGTGTGTGTGTGTGTGTGTGTGTGTGTGTGTTGGTGTGCAGCCTGCTCAGCCTCGCAGCAGTCAGTCTTTTAACAACGATGCTACAGAGTGATTTCTCAGATAAACTGTAAAAAATACTAAATACATCTGGTGTGGAGTTTTTTTTCCCTTTTGACTTGAATCTCTCAGGTGGGTTTGCACCAGGTGTGTGACCTTTATCTGGTCTTATCCTCTCACCATCTGTCCCGAGTCTCTCCAGTGTATACTGTCCAATAAAGTAGAGATACCATGGAAACAGTCCTGCAAGAAAGATCCCCTCGATGGTCTGTGAGTGCGAAAGAAGGAAAGTGAAAGCACTGCATCACAGCAGCGTTTCCTGAGTTCAGTCAGCTGTCCTCCACTGATCGTTCTGTCAGATATGTTCCACGTTTAGTCTTAATCTTTGTTCTGTGTCAGATGTTCTCGTTAGTTTTAGTTGACAGAAGGTTGGTTTCACAGACGAGGCTGAGATGAATCCAGGAGCAGGTCAGGATCTGTTCTAGTTAAACCAGGATATCTCTCATGAATGTAAATTCTTAGAAATAAAGGTGCTAACTAGAACCATGAACCAGTTTTGGTTCCTGGGGGAACCTTTTCTAAATGTTCCACTTGGAATCCTTTCAAAGAGTTCTACTTAGAACTCAAAATAAAGAGTTATACCAGAACCATTGGTGAAAGGTTTCACCCAGAAACCCCCTGAGAGGTTCTGTAATAGTTTCACCAAGAAATCCACCTAAAAAGAACCCACACAGGATGTTCTACTAAGAATATCCCAATGTTTTTTTCTAGAACCCACCCTGGGGTTCTACTGATAACCCTTTTAGATCCTGAGGGTTTTATGTAGAACCCACTCAGGGGGTTCCACCAAGAACCACTTTATATTCCATGGGTATATCTAGAACCCACTCAGGGATTCCACAGAGGACCCTTTTCTGACAAGCCTTTTATATCCCAAGGGTTTTATCTACAACCAACTTGAGGGTCTCTACCAAGAACACTTGTAGATCCCAAGGGTTTTAGCTAGAATTTATCTGGAAGGTTCTGCTGAGAACTCTTTTATATTCTAAGGGTTTCATCTAGAATCAACCTGGGGGGCTAATTTTATGTAGAACCCAACCTGGGGGTTCTAGGGGGAGCTCTTTTATATCCCAGTGGGTTTTTTTTTTCAGTAACCCACATGGGGGTTCTATTGAGAACCCTTTTATATTCCAAGCATTTAACCCTTTTATGATGTGGTGCGGGGATCAACAATCCCTGAGGAACTCCTTTCAAAAAGTGTTCATGAATGAAAAGTGTTTAGTCTTACAAACCCTTTCTTCAAAAAAGGAGGGTTCTTCTTCTTCTCTTCAGAAGAACCCCTCTGGACAAATCTTATCTGGCCTGTGACGTCCATCTAGTGGAAACAAAATGTCTAAAACACATATTTAGCTCTTTATTTTACTTCAGGTTTCTGTTCTTTTACACTTTATTTAATGTTTTTTTTCCTCCATGAGTGTTTTTATTATTTTTTGCCTTTTCCTGTCTTTAAGAAAAGCTCACAAAGACAAATTCCAATCAACCATGTTGACTAAAGTCTTGAATCCCCTGAAATATATGAAGATTAGTAGTTATGCCTCACTTCAATATTTAAACAGAAAATTCTAGAAATTTGTAGTATAAAAAATATGATATCTATTTGTAAAAAAAAAATGTCATATTTACCTGTAGTGTCTTTCTGTACACCTGGTAGTAACAAAGACTCTTCAGAAACCAGTTTTGAGCTGAGAGAGATCCACATTTAAAAAAAACTGATGACACTGTGAAGAAACACTTTGTTTTTTTCCCATCAAAAGCAAAACTTATTTTGGAGAATCTGAGCAGCCAGAACTTTTCACTCTGACCAGCTGTAATTCAACTCTTCCAGACGCTGTTCAGTCTCTTGGGTCAAGCAGCCTACTATATCAACACACACACACTTACACACACACACACTCTCTCTCCAGTTCCCTCTGCACCGTGTCCAGTGTATGGGCATGCATGGCTAATCACCCCGCAGTTTCACCCTCTGCCTACAGGTGGCAGGTTTGTCATGTAAATGTGTGAGAGGTCCTCTGTCTCACACACACACACACAGACACACACACACTAGCAGCAGCAGCGGCAGCAGTGTGTGTAGCGTTGGTGTGTATTTAAACATTTGTATATTAGTGATCCAGTGTAAAGGTCAGTGTGTGACAGAAATGAAACCTCGTGTCTCCTCCTGAAGTGTCAGTGACGCTTCATGTTTGAACAAGAAATATTTTAAAACAGCATCTCCGCCACACCATCACCTGCTTTTAATATACTGTAAATGTATATTTAAGATGCACTGAGAGGATTATTTTCAGTGGGAATCACAGCTGCTCGTCTGCTTTGGAATTTTTTTTATTTTTTTCTCAGCCTTTCATTCGACTGCTTGTTTTACATCCCACAGGACTTATTATCTTTGCAAATGATCAATTCTTCCCCACTGATTTTTAAAAATTCCACAGACAACAGCATCCGACACAAAAAACACAAAACAAAACTGCATTTATTTTCATTGCATGGCCTTTAAAAAAAACCTTCATTATGGAGTCAAAAAAGGCTCATTTATTTATAATGTGATTTTTGCATTGATCTGATGTTTTCTTATATCTGTAGAATATGATGTGCAGACCAGAACATCTCTGCGTCATGACAATATTTAATTTATGGTAATTTGATACAAATACTGGGCCTTCTGCGGCTTTAAAACTGTGATTTTGATAAAATTCTAATTAATTTAAGTGTTATTGTTTGACAGACTGGTTCTCTTCTGTTATTTCTTGAATGGGAAAACAAAATGAATTGATTTTATATTAACTTTTTGAGTTCAGGAGTTCATACATGAAGATCTTTTCTGTGTATTTTTACACCAACACAACTACAGACGTCACATTAACTTCAATAACAATCCTGAAGAACGCTGATTCTTTCTGCTCTGTTTTCTCTGAAGTAATTATATTTATGAAAAATGTTTGATTTTTCTCTGCTGGCGAGTGGAACTCTGAGCAGCTCATCTGTCCTGGTGACTATAAATTATGAGTGTAATTAATTAAGTGCTGCTAATACTTAATTAGCAATTAAGTATTTGAATTGAAATCCTCCAGCTGACTGATTTGTATTGTGGGTAATAATGAAATCTGCTGTGGGCTCTGATGACAGATAATAATGAAAGGGGAATATGTGGATGAAGAGGAGTACAAATCAGTTATTAAATCTCTGTTTCTGTTGTTTTAAATGGAATTAGGACCAAACACAGGGTTCATACAAAGTCTCAGAAGTTCTGAAAACTGACACAATCACTCATGCGAATCAAAAATCTTTGAATATTTGATATGAAATGATCCCGTCATCATATTTGTTATTCATATCCAGATTCATCCTCTGTTGATCCCTGACTCTGGAAATTAGTGAGCATTAATCATGATCAAAACATAAAAACAAAGTTAATATGAATATGAATATGCACTGATTGTTGTGGATATAAAGGAATGTGCAGTTGTATTTATAGAAAAACACATTAAGATGTGACGATAAAGGCGTTGACAGTCCAATACAACAGTCCAGAGGTCTGAAGACATATTTGACAAAATCAAAACATACCTGCAACTCAGCTTGGACTTAAACACCAGTGACTCGTGACTCGACTTGGACTTGAGCCTTTTGATGTGAAAACACTTGATACCTTCCACCAAACCCAAAGAATTAAAAAGTCTGTTATTTAACGAGAGCTGTAAAGATTTTCTGATTGCAGCGTCTTAAAGGGAAAGTTCACCCAAAAATAAAACTTAGGTCATCAGCTACTCACCCTCATCCTGATTGAGGGTCAAGCTTAGTTTTTTTTAGTCCACAAAACACTGCTGGAGTTTCACTGGAAAACAGTGTTGCACAACCGCCCAAACAATGGAAGTGAACGGTGACCAGTTTTCAAACAAACATAAAACGCCTTCATACTGCTCGCCTGGTGTAATCCAAGTCTCCTAAAGTCCTGACATGCCAAGTAATGTTATTTACACCATGTTTTTATCCTGAATCTTCACTGTAGATCTTTAGCTTGGAGCCACATTCAGGTGCACACTGTCTGAACTGTGTGTGTGTTTGGTGTGACGGTGCGCAAATGGCATGTCGGCACTTTAGGAGACTTGGATTACACCAGACGAGCAGTATGGAGGCATTTTATGTTTTTGTTTGTTTGTTTGTTTGTTTGTTCTTTGTTTCAGTAGTGTTTTGTGGACTAACAAAATAAACACAACCTTCAATCAGCATGAGGGTGAGTAGATAATGACTAAAATGTCATTTCTGGGTGAACTATCCCTTTAGAGAGCTGTTGACTCAGCTGTGTGGTCACTTTGGAGGCTGCAGCGTTACAGTTTATATACAAAAGCTCTTTAGCTCGTCTCCAGTGGCTCCCTGTGACTTTGGCAAAAAATATGGAAATGCATAACAGTTTTTTTTTTTATACATTTTAATTGTGTTTTATCATTGTTTTAGGTCTACAATAATGAAAAAGCAAAACTCAAACTCAAAAAAAAAAACCCTCAAACTTTCAAGGCAATGTGCTGCAAGAGTCCAACTCAACTGTTTTGAAAAAGTTTTACCAACTACAGATCTTTTGTTGAGAGAATTAACTTTTCCTCTTTGGATAAACATAAATATTTGAGTTTTAGAAACCCCCAAAATTTGAATCTAAAAAATCATTTAAGTTAAAGAGAATGATGATTAAACTAAAACATTTTCATTTTCAGGCCCCACAATAATGTCAAATCAGCTTAACAGTTCACTGTGACCAGTTTTTTTAAATGCATTTTTTGGTGGTTTCAAAAACTCAAAGTTTCAAGCTTATCTAAAGAAGAAAAATAAATTATCTCAACAAAGGGCTTTTTTTTTTTTTAAAGTTTGTTTCAAAGCTCAAGTTGGGCTCAAAAATTGCAGTACTTTTCTCCTTTAGTTTTTTTTTACAGTGTAAATTGATTCTTATAGTCTCCAACTATAAAAATATGTACATCAAAAATATTTAGTCAGTGTGTGTCATAGCAGTTGCTCTTCATAAGCGCAAAAAAGGAAACTCTTCAGGGAAAAGAGAGAATTTAATAGTTGCTCCAGACAGATTTTTTTTTTCTCTTTTGTTCTGTTTCCCCAAAAAATGTCTCTTTTGGTCACAAAGTTTGCAGACTCCTGTTGACACAATAGTAGAAACATCTCTCATGAATGTGACTGCATCAGTCTAATATGTTCCTAATAAACTGGCTCCTGGGTGTGCGGTACACTCTCTCTCTCTCTCTCGCTCTCTCGCTCTCTGTGTGACGTGAGCAGCAGTGGCCCCGCCCCCCCCGGTTGCCACACAGAGTCTTGAGGGTCCTGTTGTGTGCTCCGCTCTCACTCCCTCCCGTCACACCGCCGCTCAGACTGTCCGTTCAGAATAAACACAGAGAGACTCACACACACAGACACACACACACCGGAGGCGGATGAACAAACAACTGAAGCGAACAGCCAGAACCACAGAAGAAGAGTGCGGAGACGCGCGTGACGGGCGGCCGACTTTAATGTTTGTAATCTGACAGAAGTGAAGGTAAGAAGGCGTTTCTGCGGTTTTGATTATTGATTTCTCCTCCGGACTGTTTCCACGAGCTTTTTTCCTCCTCCTCCTCCTCCTCCTCGCGTCCTGCACGCTGCAGCCTGCATGGCTCTCCTCCTCCTCCTCCTCCTCCTCTTCCCCTTCTTCCTCCTCTGCGGGCTCATCACACCGTCCTCCTCCTCTTCCTCCTCCTCCTCTTGCTGCTGCCGCTGGACGCTCTATTGACAGTCGCTGATCAATTATCGATAATAAAAAGCTGCTCTTTTCTCCGGTAACACACTTTAAAGCACCGGAGCGCGGCTGTAAGTTGTGTTGTGTTGTTGTCACTGCTCCGCTCCTCTCACACAGGCTGGTGTGTGTGTGTGTGTGTGTGTGTGTGCGCGCGCGCGCGCGCGTGTGTATGTGTATGTGTTTCGGTCATTGTGTGGTTCCAGCAGGCCTCCGTCCTGCGACACACATCATTATGATTATCATTCAGGAGCGTGTTTCTGTAACGCGCTGCTCCAACAGACGCACATTGTTCCGTGGTCGTGCGCGCGCGCGAGTGTGTGCGTGGTGGACAACCGTGCACGTTTGGAGTTAAGAGTGCGCGTGTGTTTAGGTCTATTTAAGTGTGTGTGAGTGTGTGTGTGTGTGTGTGTGTGTGTGTGTGTGTGTGTGTGTGTGTGTGTGTGTGGGCGGGTGATGCGGAATGACCAGGCAGCACCGCACACACGCTGAGGAACAATCGGTGGCGCGTGCCAAGCATTGAAACAGTGGCCTCTCATCTGAATGGACCGTTATGACGTGTGATGGTGGAGGGCAGTCTATTAACGAATCAGGAGAAATTATAATAATTCATACAACATTATTAAATAGAGATTTGTAATTATGTCTAAGTGTATATTAATCAAATTTAAGTACTCGGAATAAATGAAAAAATAGTTTTGTGTTTGTCCCAGCCTGGTTAAAGGTTCTCCTGTAGGGATTATTATAAAGTTCACATAAAGACAAAATTGATATATTAAGTGTTTTTTTTTTACATAAGTATTGCATTAAGTCATACATCACCTCTACACCAGACTAAAAAAGTTGTTTTTGTAGATATTTTCAGATATTTTTAATTATTTTCACTGTCTCACTTATGAGTAGACTGGAATATTTTATCTCAGTGTTTTATATCTTTATATATGTCGCTAAAGTTGTCCTGCATAGCCAGAGAGAGGTCCAGCTTCACACATACACATTCTGTTCTGAGGGAAGAAATCACCCTGCCTTGTTTCCATTTCTTTAAACCAATGGCAAACGATCTGGGCGGAGCTAAGACCAGGATGCAGCGACAGTGCTGCTGCAGAATAGTGTTGAGGAGAAACTTGTTTTGGTGGAACATTTGAACATTGGGAGGCGAGTGATGGCATTAAGATGACTACATCACTGCAAAAGAAAAGGTGACAGCTGTTAGCTCATTTACGTTCGTACTGTTAGCATCCCAGGTGCTAATTTGCCATTTCCAGCGTTGTGTTGGTTGCAGCACGGAGGTCGTTGTTGTTTCCTGGGGATTTTTAAAACAGTGGACGCTGCAATACCGTGGCTAGTGGCAGGACTTACGCCTGCAGTGTGTCAGACTACTTTCTCGCTTATGAGTGGACTGGAGTGTTTTGTCTCACAGTTTAAAATCTTTATATATGTTGCTAATATTATGCATCATAATCTACATTATTGTTTTATTTTATGCACAGCCCTTTGAGACGTGTGAAAATGTGTTCATCAAGAACTGGAAGTTTTCTCTTAATTCTCTTAACGTTCTGTTCATGAGTTCCAGTTGAACGCAGCATAAAGTAAACTTTGACTTGACTGTACTTTCTGAGGAACGGGCCTCACTGTACAAAGGAACTGATTTGGGTGAAAGTGGATCAGATTTTATAGAGAAAATATCTTCTGGTTTCTCTGATGTCATCCAGCTGCTCAGCTTCAACTCTCTCTGTCCTGATGACAGATAGGTTTAGCTTTGATGCTAAAGTAGCTAATTTTCTGCTGCTGTTAGCGAGCAACAGAACCACATTTAATTCATTTTCTAAACAATACGAAATGGACATTCAGCCAGACTATATTTTGGCCATGTTTGGCTCCTCTGGCAGACAATGACCCTTCACTTCCATTAAAATCAGGCTCTCAGGAAGGCATGACTGCACCTAAAAAGCTAATGTTACCAAACTGAAAGTCTCCACCATCCCCAAACTGCTTTCTGTTGTTTAGATGGAACAGATCTGTTTTTGCAGAAGGAATCCACAAAACAATTTCCATCAGCTGTTTTTGTTTTTTGATGAGACTAAACTGTACGACTCTGAGCTCTGCTGCTCTGTGATGTTGTATCTTCATTCTGTGCAAACCCTGTTTTATCCTACATGTTCAGGCAGTGTGAGTTTTTCATTTTTCTTATTTCTTATTTCCTTTCATACACTTGACCATCCTGGTGGAAGGGGCAGTTTCCCATTTTGCAAATATTGTTGTTGACCGGCATGTTTATGGGAGTTCTGTGAATCCCTTGTCTTTCTTGTTGTGGCCTCTCCTCCTAAAGTTTTAGTGACGTTGTGTCGGCTTACATTTGATCTGATTAGTTTTGGTTTCACATTGCAATTATGGAAGTGTACTAAACATGACATACTTGTCATCACTGCCTACATGAGCTGCATCTCTCTATACTTGACACTGATTGATTTGTAGACGGCTGTATGTTTGACGTTGGTTTGTTGTTCATTCAATTCAATTTCTCTTGGAAATAATTATATAGTGTCAGAATTGTTGTGAGTTTTCTCCAACTGACAGTTTATAAAGTCATCAGACCAAATGTCGATTAAACATTTGGTCTCCTCGTGTCCTGAAGTCCGACTGTGGCGCAGTTTGTTTTTCCTTCTTCATAAAGATGATAACCTGCCAGAACTTCCTGTAAATGGTCCGAAATGGTTCAGTTTGATCCAGTCCACCTCTTTCAGTCGGACAAAGGTTTGGCTGTTTGGTCTGGACTGTAGTCCCGGGGAGGTTTCACATCTCTAATTTTGGTTCGGTTTGTGTGAAAGCACCTTATCTATAAGTACGTTAACATGATTCTACATTAGACTAGTCATAGGCCACGTTTCCACCCAGTCCCTGGAACTACATTTCAAGGAACAAGAAGGTTCCTTCAGTCGATTGTTGTCTGCCTTTCCACCGTGACCTAAAGACTGAGATTAGTCAAATATGTCATCTGACAGAGATTATTGATTTATTTTTAAAATGCTGCGAGTACTAACCTCCAAGCAGGGACTTTTTGAGGGGTACAATAATGCCCCCAGAGCTTTATATAGACCCTGGTCCCTGTGTTGGAAATGCACAGTTCCTCCAAAGGTTCCTAGTTCCTGAGGAAAGTTCCTGAGGTGGAAACACAGCTATAATGTGTTGTGTGGATGATTTTCACACCAGTGTAATAGTCTGGTTATATTCTCTGATTACAATTCCAACACCCTGATGTTAAACAAAACTCTGGCATGCATCTGTGTTTGTATTGTTGTTCATTTGGTTTTGAGCAGTTTTTATGGCTCCCAGCAGCGGTGAAAGCAGCAAAGTGGGAGTTGATGTGCAGCAGCATGAAGGTGTGCAAACAGTCTCTTTTCTGTCTACATGAGAACTCATTTTCTTTCAAAGCTTCACACAGTTAAAAATATTAAGTCCACAAACCTGAAGGTATTTCATGATTCTCTGTGAGTTTCAATGAGAGATCTCTATGGCTGCCGCCCTCCTCAGGCAGGTCACAGGTCAGGGCTGGACTCTGGATTGTGAAAAGCGGCCCCTGGAGCTGATGAGAATTCAGTGCCTTGCACAAGGGCTCTTCAGCAGGGGCAGAGGCTTTCAGACGGAGAGGCTTGAGCTGAGGTCCTCCAGCTGAAGGACAGACTCTTTAAGCTCTGCGCAAACCTGCTTCCAGCATCAAGTGTACTGTACGCAGCATCTGTTTCCATAGCAACATCTCCTGGGAAACTGCTGGTCCAAAGTTGCTGCAGGTAGTTTAAAAAACTTAATAGTTTATCACTGTGAGAAGATGCTGAACAGTTTTCTGGTGACGGGATTTTGAAGTTTAATGTGCAGAAAGTATTGATCACATAAGGGTTGTCAGATTTTGATAAGTGATTGAAACATCTCTTTTGCCTGCTGGGTCACATTGGTGGATGAAAGCATTGAGGAACAGAGAAAGCTCTTCACTTCCTTTGAGGAAGTGTTATTAATGTAGAACTGCCAGCGTTTTATTGGATATGTGATAAGACTTCTCTCTACCTGTGGACACATACCATATTTTCTTTGTGTAGGTTGAAGCATTCAGCTGCCTCTCTTCTTACATTTCAAGGTCAGTAGTGAAAAGGTTCAGAATAGCATCTAGTGTTTGTCGTGTTCTCCTGGTTTGGACTCAAATGTTCTTTTAAACATCACTTCACCAAAACACATTTCCAGTTTGCCCTGACCATTGACCACCTTTGAATTAAGCCACAGATCGTTTGTGAAAGTCATATTTTCAGCTTTTTAAAGGAGCAATATGTAACATTTACACACATGGAAAATTAGCTGGAGTCGGAGCCATAGACACTAAATTAAATTAATAATTTAAAGATGTCACTTTGGGCTCTGATGATTATATTCATTTGTTTTACAGAGACAGAGCCAACTATTTTGACATTCGAAGGAATGTTCTGAGTCTTTTTTTTTTTTTAAATGCCTTTTTTTTCAATTTCAGCTTCTCAAATGTGAATATGTTCTGGTTTCTTTAGTCCTCCTTGTCACTTAGCTCAGTATCTTTGGGTTGTGGATAAAACAAGACATCTGAGGACGTCATCACCATTTTTTTTCTTTGATGGATCAAACAACTAATCATTTAATTGAGTAAGCAGCCTTATTCATAGACTAAATGTTCAATTAAATAATCAAGTAATGGAGAAAATAGATGGTAAATGAATCGATAATGAAAATAATTGTTAATTGCAGCCCTTTTGTGTCTTTATTGTATTACAGCAGCTTCATGAGACTTCACACTGATAAAAAAAACTGACTTTTTCAGGCATTTGCTGTTATTTTCTGGCATTTAAGGGGTTAAGGTCCTCACAGATTTTCTGCTGTGCCCCTCCCCACCCTCAGCCTTCTGCCAGGGGACAGTAGGACTAGAAGAGCCTCTTCCAGGATAAATCCTCCTGTGAGGGCCTGCTTAGCTCCTCTCCGCTCTGCTCCAAAATAACTCTGGTTTCCCCCTGACCTGGCCATGTGCTCGGCAGGAGGGCAGGGGAGGGAGGGCAGCCTGCCTTCTAATCCCCTTTTCCCCTTCATCCTCTTCTTCACCCTTCTGGATGGGTTGGGTCCCTCTATTTCTGGAGTCTCTTTCTCTACTGTCTGCTGCATCTTAGGAATCCTCCGTGTGGATTTTTGTTCTTTCTCTCTTCACCTTATTGTCTGTTTCTTTGTTTGTTCATCCAAGGTCATGAGGGTCAGATGAGCTGCTGTGACATGTTCCCTTCGATCGAAGGCTGCAACTAACAATTATTTCATTATCACACCAACTGTCAAGGTGACGTCTTCACATGTCTTTGTCTCAGCGATGGTCCAAACCCCAAAATACTCAGTTTGAAGTGATACAAAACAAAGACAAGTAGCAAATCCTCAAATTAGAGAAGAAGAGAACTACTGCTCTTTCGATGGAATAATTGATTAATCGACTAATAATCTCACATCTTCTGTAAATGGATTAATTGTTTAGTTTGATCTCTGTTGACATCTTGATCATTGTATATATATATTTTAAGGCAAATATATGACAGGTTTCTCCTTTAAATAATTAATCAAGTATCAAAATTGTTGGTTAGTCGACTAGTTTTTTATTTTTCTCAGATAAAGTTGAGTGTACTTAGAGGTTTTGATGAGGTACAGGACTACCTTGAAAAACTGTCCGGTGCTGTTTGAATGCAACATTAAATGCTTCACAGACCGGTTCAGGACCTGTAGACTGATAGCCTGCCTTCAAAATGAGTGAAAAGTGAACCTTTATCATTGTAGTCCCAAGTAAATGTCATGTTAATAACAGCCTTGTTTGCTTTCAGTCTTTTAATTTGGTGCTTTTTACACCTCTGAGACTCTTATTTTAGAAAAGTCTTTATGCACCTTTCTTTCTGCCCTCTCAACCTCTTTCTGGATGAACCTTTAGATGAACCTTCTTTTGTTCTGTGTCAGTTTCATTTTTCTCAGAGTAAAGAGGTCTTTTTCTGTTACTTTTGTAGCTGTATGTTCCTACATCTTTTTCCATCAGACATCTGTATTTCTTACAAAGTGGATCTATAGGTGTTTTCTTCCAAACCACCTTTCATGCCGTCTGTCTTGCACTCGATTCACTTCGAGCATGAAAAGCACTTCAATCTGCTTCTAACAATAAGCCTGTCGAGCTCCTCCTGCAGCGGCTCGCCGTGAAGGAGGCGGCGGCGGCCTTCAGCGCTCATCTTTGTGAAATGCCTGCACGGGGAGCTGAAGGCTGCTGCCATCGTGTTTCTTTGCATTTTAACTGCAAGACATTTGTATGACATCCATGTTAAATCCAGCCTGTCGACATGTCTGTGTGATCCGGCATGAAGAGAAATGTGAAGTCTATGAAGTCATGATGGTCACGAGTAGAATCCCTTTACTTAAGATAAGATGAACCATTAAATGTCGAGGAATGTCTCTCCGTGAAATTGTTAGAGGGACATTCATGACTAATGTGATGACGTTAGTACATGCTGATGCACATCATATAGGACCAAATGAGCGGTTCTGTCAGACAGCAGAGCGAGATGGTCGACTATACATTATCACTCTGAATATATACGTCCACTTGTGCCACTTCTTCTCTGTGGTTTCAGACTGAGAAACTGGATTTTTTGTTTGTTTGTTCTGTCTGTGGCTTTGTGTTGTCAGAAAATACTGTTTTTCCCATTATTGTCTTTTTTACATTCCAAAAGCACATCAGGCATGTGCCACTACAAAAATGTTATATATGTCTTACAGCTTTCTACATGAATTTAACAGCATGTTTATATTGAATCATATGTACTGATTTTAAGATTAGTTTTATCATGAGATGAGAGACATGTTGACAGCTGGGCTGTAGGAGGACAGTAAAGATCAAGATTGAAAGTTGATATTTTACTTCATAGTTCTGCGTTCATGTTTAATCCCCTACAGATGAATCATCATCAGCAAAGTGACTGACTCACCTGAGCTCCCTGAAGGTGGTAATTATAATACAGCAGCACAGGAAGTTAGCAAAAAATAAATAAATCAACAGCTGTAAAATACAAGAGTTCCATCAACTCTCTGTATTTTTTATGCACATTTTGAAGTATCACAGTAGAAAAGGTTGATGGAAATGACAAAATAAAATAAACTTTTGCAAAAAAGGTTTTTGCACTGGCTTGAGGTGTTTCTTTCCTTTTGCTAAAACAAAGTAATGCTCTTAAAGGGATAGTTCATCCAGAAAAGAACATTCAGTCATTATCTTCTTGCCCTCATTCTGATTAAAGGTCAGGTTTGTTTTTTCAGTCCACAAAACACTGCTGGAAAACAGTGTTGCAGAATCTCCCAAACAATGGAAGTGAATGGTGACCAGTTTTCAAACGTAAAAAAAAAATTGAAAAAAAGAAAAAAAAAACTAATTCCTGTTGAAATTCCTCCATACTGCTTGTTCAGGGTTATCCAGGCCTCCTAACTCCAGTAGTGTTTTGTGGCCTAAAAATCTAAACCCGTCATTCACTCAGCCTGAGGACGAGTAGATAATGACTGAAGTTTCATTTTTATCCTTTAAATGGAAGATGACAGTACTTTTTTTTTCATAAAAGCAGAGATATACTCGCTGTTTAACCAAGCATAATAATCACAGAACTGTAGTGGATGGAAACAAGCATCCATTTGCATTTTCTCTTTCTGATTTACTTGAAATCTGTTTAAAATTTGGATGGAAATAGGACCGTTGTCTGCATTGGTTCTGGACCCGAGTGGTGGATCCTGCAGTGGAGCTGAGAGCAGTGATTAGAGGAGAACTTAGTGCAGCTCAAGTCTGAAAACTGATGTCTTTGAAACATGCTGATCAGTTTAAATTGTCCAAATCTGTGCAGGTAGCACAGAGGAGCAGTGTCTCATGGTGAGGGCTGGTATGATACCAGACCAGTACCAGTACCTTAAAGTGATACAGATACCAACAGACTTCTTCATTTGACACCTGTCAACGTCTGATGCTTTTATCGAACACATCGAATGCACCAGGCTTGACGTAACCACACCACAGACTGTATGAGGCTGCAGCTCCTGTGGTCATATTTTGATTGACATTACAAGTGCGACATGATTTGCAATATTCAAAATGCGTCATGATTCTAATTTTCATTCAAAAATCTGTTAAAATGATTATGATTTCATTTTTGCTGGGATCTGCACCTTACAAAGATGCTTTATTAAGTCTATATAATATTATGTGTGGGACAAAAACATCACTGCAGCACAACACAGCATTTTGTGAAAGATTTTGCCTTTAAGAAATATTGTGGCTGCTGCAATTTGAAAATTGCAGTTGGCCGTAATGCGATTTTAATAAAATTTTTAGTAGTGGGAATGCCTCTGTTGCATATATCGTTTGACTGGAGAAATTTCTATACCACTTGGTACTTGGGAGTTGTTTCGATCGATGCCTTAAAGATATTGAGTATTGATTCCCAGGTCCATTCTGATGGACTGTTTCTTATGTCTTTGTCTCCTCTCAACCTCCTCTCTGAAGTGAAAAGCTTAATATTCTAACTATTTTTCTGTAATGGTCTGCAAGATCCAGCTTTATGTTCCGGAGTAACCCCACTGTGCAGCAGCTGCAGGAACATGACTTCCACTGTTTTGAGCTAATGGCTGCATTGCTGCTTGAAGAAATATATATATTTTGGCCCTTTTTTGTTTCCAGTTGAGCCAGAAAGATTGTGTATTAAGTAACATGCCCCCCCCCCCCCCCCCCCTCCTGCTCACTGTAGCATGTGACTGAAGTCTGGATTACATGATCTAAATGTTAGACCACCTTGCTTCAGACATTTGGTTGTCTGATTTTCTTCAAACTCGGTCTTGATGGTAGCGTCAACCATCATCCTACCTATAATTAAGGTTTGCTAATGAGCCTGTTTGGTGCGTCACGGTGCTGATGGTGGGACATTTGAAATCCTTTATGCAGCGCTTTCTGTTCAGCGGTTGGTGTCGGAGCTCTCTGCTGTGAAAGCCTCTCGGCGCCGGTCGGCCTCTGCCTGGCAGGCGGTTCACCCGTGCTCGGTGCCTGATGAGCTCAGCCCGTTGTGTGCAAACTCAGTATTTGATTAGCATCGCCTGAGGCAGCGTGCAGTCCTCTGGCCTTTGTAGTGGAGCCATAAAACGAGGAGAGGTCAAACTAAACACTTGTGAGTGTAAACATATTCATGCAGCAGACAGGACCGCAGCAGAGAGGATCTGATCATTCATGACAGTTTTAAACCATCGCAGCCAGGTGGATGGATGCCCGCACAGTCAGGTAGCTCATATAACGCCTCCTCCATCAGCCTGCCGGAGCCTTATTCAGGTCACCTGCCGTCCTGTTTAAAGACTGATGGGATAAAAAGTAAAAGCATCAAAATACTTTATTTGTTCTTGTTGTTCAGTTCATGTGTGTATTTCATATTTTCTCATTTCCCCCTGTTAGTTAAACATGTTTTCAGAGCTCCCTGCGGTTTCTTTATTTCACCTACACAGTTTGTTCTGCTTTCTTCTGCTTGAGGTTTCATCTTATTTGTTTAAGAGAAACTCAGCAAAACTGAACCCTCAGGCAGACGTGGGTGGCGGAGTTGAAAGAGGTGGGGTTTTGTTAAGTCTTCACAGGGTTAAAGTCTTTTCAGAGTTTGCTGTAACTCTCAGAGGATAAAACCATTCAGCAGCTCCATGTGAAGAACATGTGAACAGACATTTCCTGTTCAGCTCACTTCAGTGTTTGACAGTTAACTAAGGTTTTATTTCAGAGTGTTTTGTGTGAACATGAACCTGTTTTAGTTCTTAAAAGCGTCTTTGTGATGACAGAATCAGATGATGCACACTAGGCTTCATGTTATGGCAAAAAAAAGTTGCAATCATTTATTTTGACAGATAATGTGATCATGATATGCTTGTGATGTTGGGGAATCATTTTTGCAACAAAATTTTCTGTTTCAGTTTGAAAACCAAAGTGATGTGACATTTGATGGAGTCTGAACTAAACTAACGATTTGATCTCTGCTGTGCTACAGTGCTTCATTATGATGCTGCTTTGTTATACATTTGACCTTTTATCCAAAAAATTGCAGCTCCTGCAATTTAGATATTGCATTTGGACATATTACAGTTTCAATCATTTTTTGATTAATTGTGCAGACCTAATGCACAGTGATAGACGTGTCTAATTCTGCACAAAATTGTGCTTATGGTGTAACTATACCACAAAATGAAGCTGGCAACACTACTGTAAAAATAGTTAACAGAAAAATCAGGCAACAAAAACTCCTTGGTTCGGTTCAGCAGTCCCTCCAGGAAGCTGCAATTGCTACAATCAATGCAAATTCAACCAATCGCCATGAACTCTGCACAACCTTGCAGTTGTATACATTCAGCACAACTTTTTTCTTTCAAATTTGACCAATCATCATAGTTTCCTGAAACCCTGGATAGGCTGATTTAGGTAAAGATCAGCACAAAGATGAATATAGGGATTTAATGATTCCAAAACTCAAGGTGTGATAATACCACCATAAAAGTCCACAATATCATATTTACCACAATATTAAAATGAAATATTCAGTACCACTTAAAACAGTTACAGTAGATATTTTTTCAAAATCGTTCGGCCTTAATTTCTATCCATACTGCAATAATATCGTTATCATGAATTCTTTCAGCCATGATAATCATGTAGTGAAAATCTGATGTCATTATAGCCCTACTGTCAGGTGCAATAAACAGAACAGTGAACTGATGTTGGACTTATTCATTCATAGTCAGGAGCTGATTGAGAAAAAGTGATTTCA
Source organism: Lutjanus erythropterus (assembly GCF_056507025.1). Classification (NCBI taxonomy): domain Eukaryota; kingdom Metazoa; phylum Chordata; class Actinopteri; order Lutjaniformes; family Lutjanidae; genus Lutjanus; species Lutjanus erythropterus. The sequence continues at coordinate 2,082,942 of NC_139322.1, read as the reverse complement.
GGGTCTTTGTAACTGTAAAGGTTCACCTCCCACAGAAAACCAAACTGAAGTCATCATATTAGAAGGTCCTCGGGATAACTTTGCCAATCATAGAGCATTGTGTACGTTACTCTATGGTGGGTTACGCAGGAAACGTTTCCATGTAATTACCTTGGCAGGCTGGTGCTGCCTGGCGGCCATGCTGCTGTGTGTGCTCAGTGCTCAACCACTGGAACCAGAGAGTCCCTGCAGAGATCAGCTATATAATACAGCTGGAACTGAACTCCGCTCTTCTACTCCTCCTCTACTGCTCCTCTACTGCTCCCCGAAGCCCTCACCCCCTCCTCTTCCTCCAGGCGAGCTTCTCATCTCTGACTTCTAATAGCATAAACTGGTAGCTGGCCCTGCTCATGAGGGAGTCTGGCTGTAGCAGAGATGGACAACTCAATCTGGTGAACCTGAGTGCTGATTATTTCCACAAGTCAGAGGCTGTAAAATAAACGATACGCAGGGAAAATTAGTGGTAAATGCTCCGGCAACAGAGAGATGGATCAAATATTTATGAGGATGTTTCCCGGCAAAAGGTATGAAGGTAAAACAATGAAGCTGAACCACTTGTTTAGGCACTTAAAGTGATGGTACATTAATAACCTTTTAAAGTGAGTTGAAGCCAGAAGATGAAGAGTTGCTAATTATCAGTACACCCTCTGGCTGAGTTTGAATTTACACTGAACAATAAGTGTATCAGACTTTAAAAAAAAAAAAGGAAAAATAAGTCATCTGGCCATATTAGCAGAGCTGAAAATTTTGTCAGAATGCTTGAGAAAATCTCTGGTGTGAATGCACCTTAAATTTTGTCTTTGTCTTGAATGCAGTATTGAGAACTTGGAAACCATCCCACCTTCACAAGAAAAACTTTTGTATCAGTTGACTGTGCAAGCACCTAATTATGAACTATATACAACGTTTATTGTTAGGCTGCGACCTCTAGTGACTGTAGTAATTATAATGAGAACAAAGAACATCATATGACGTTGTATAAAGAGTTAAAAAAGTGCACGTATCACAGGCGTTGGGGATGGATGAATCAAAGACACCGTAGTCTCACTGCACCGCACTCAAAGCTGGAGAAAGGTTTGGCCCCACATTTGCACATTCATATCATACAGGATGAAGCAATGGGCCTGCTGCAGAATACTTGTTTGGGCAGAACATTTGCACATCCAGAGGTAATCCCTGGCATTAAAATGACTACATCGCTGCAAAAGAAAAGGTAACAGCTGTTAGCTTGTTTTTGTTCGTGCCATTAGTGACCCAGGTGTTAATTTGCCATCTTCTGCATGTAGGTTGCTATTTTGGAGGTTGTTGCCTCTCTTGAAAATGCAGGCAGTGTATGCCACGCTGCCGACTGAAACAAGTCGTCCAGTGGCAGGCTTATACCCACTGAGTACATCCGGTGAGTCAGATTTAACACGCCCAGACATTCACCCATCTAAAGGATCGATGTAGTGGCAGACAACTGCCTGGACAGGTCCACACGGTCACAAGCAGTCGTCACATGGACTGTAACAGACCCTTGTGTACTTGCCAATGCCGACAGCATTATAGCAGCTTTACGGATACGTGTAAACATCTAAGTCAAAGTGTTTTTGTGAGAGCAGCCCCTGGTTTGAAAACGGGTCAGTGAGAACAGTGAGACTGAGCTGAACTGTAAAACTAAACCTAAACATCCCAAAAAACTTCCACAGAGCTGCAGAGTTGAGAGATGATTCTCTGTTGGGTCGACCTTTTCTTTGTAGTCATCACAGATGAATGCCCGTTTAAATGTAATTTTGTGCCAGTTCCCATTTTATCTTCTGTTAGATCACATGTTGGTGAACGCTGCCCGGTTCAGAGCAGTGTTTCAGGTTGTGGTGACTGTCTGCAGCTCAGCAGTGTTGCGAGTGTGTTTGCTGGGTGAAACTAGCCTGGTCCAGCAGTGACCTTTGCCTGGACTAATCCATGCTGTGTTTCCCTTGGATTGCTTCCTGCAGGGGAAAGGGGTTAATCGTCATGCTTGGGGCAGATTTGTGACTGACTGGATTAAGTGGGGCTCAGAGTGTTGGACACTCCACTAATCTCCGGTATCCATGCCCCTGATGGCTGTTAGGGAAGGACTGACTGACCGGCTGATTTACTCTCTGGCTGGCTGACTGACTTTTTTCCAGATTGACCAAGTGGACGACTGATTGATCCAATGATGATGGAGTGGCTGACAGACAGCCGACCCACTCAGTGCCAAATGGGAAATGTGAAAGAACACACATTTTATTTCTCTCTTGAGTCGAGCCCCGTGTATCCGTTTATTTAGTTTCTTCTCCACACCCTCCTTTTTATGGAGAAACTCTGTGTGGAAACTCTTGTCATATTTGGAGTCTCAGTGTTGATTTAACACTTTACGACACTTTACACTCCCTTGTCCCGCTTTGTGAGTCAATGATTAGCTGAGACTGCTCAGTATTTTTAGGCCCACAGTGTTGGAATGAACTTTTATCTGTGATTGTGTTGCAGTACAGCTCAGGTTTCACAACCGCCTTAGTTTACTTTAGTTCTTGCAGCTTGTAGAACTAAACATGTATGTTAAGTATCTTATTTTTACTAATGGTAATAGTAACGTTTCAGTGCTTGAACTAAAAGTGATTAAATGCTTCAGGGCTGCACAGTTGGGTGTTTGTTCTCAGTAGTAATATGGTGGTAGTGAAGAGGACACGCATGCTATATGTTACAGTATATATTTTGTTGAGTTGTGTGCTTGCATTATCCAAAATGTTTCCAACAATGTTCAAACAGAGAAATCCTTAATTTATTCACCACTTTCCCATTTCTGAAAAAAACACAGGATACATCTGACATGTCAGAGAATGAAGAAGGAAGTTGCCGAATGTGATTAAACCTGTTTTCATGAAGTTCTTGAATGAAATTGTTTCTTTTTTTGTTTGTTTTGATCACGAGTCTGCACAGGGTCTTTTATTTTGAAAATTCACTGGCTTCTGACTTCCTGCCCACTTGATCTGTTTTGCATCTGTCAAAAATAAATGTATTTGAAGCAGAGCAGAGCAGAGAGCTGCCTCTGGGAAGTCCTGCAGGGTTGCTGGTGGAATGGGTGTTCATTTGGACTCTGCCATTTGGTATTCTGATCAGCTCTTCTGATCGGCCTCTATAGAGACCGCTGATCAAACCATTCAGAGCCAATATTGGCCAACAATGATTGGTGGCCGATAGATATATTTTAGAATTAATTATCTTTCAACTACATGATGTGCAGAGGGATTGGGCGATACGTTAAAAATTTCCAAACCGGCCACCATCAGTCCATCAGCCATGGATTGCAGATATTCGTGCAGGTGTGTGTGTGTGTGTGTGTGTGTGTGTGTGTGTGTGTGTGTGTGTGTGTGTGTGTGTGTGTGTGTGTGTGTGTGTGTGTATTGTAAAACACACTTCATTCAACTAACTTCAAACGCTAGTTTGAAATTTACAGTGTTTTGATTTGGCTTTGAGGTAACTGCCATCGGATTTTATAAGGCAGTATGTTTCCATGGGATTATTTCCCTTTTTGTTGGTTTCAGGTTATTGACAGGAAGTGTAGTATTTTATAATACAGCACTGATCCAAAAACAGTCACTTCAGTGATGTAAAGTATTATCTGTGTATGAAGAGAGGAAACCCTGTAGTTGGTTCATGGAACCATCAGATTTCATTTACAGAAACCCTCAACAATCTCTTTTCACAATACTGAGAAGCCCGAGTTACACAATGATCTGACCTCGACCACTGTATGGATTATACTGTATTACTGTATATTGTCTGGTCTGTAAATTTCAGTTTCCATGGTGATAATTCAGAATATGTTGTGGATGATTCAGGTAGACACACACACACACAGACACACACACAGACACACACAGAGACACTCATAAGATTGCTGGTGGATTTAGCAGATGGGTGATAAAGGTCATTGGAAGCCTGACCTCTTTTCACGCACATGCACACACACACACACACACACACACACACACACACACACACACACACACACACACACACAGAATCAGCTTTCACTACTTCCCAGAGCCCAATGTGACATCTTGAGATTCCTTGATTTTTTCCAATCAGCAGCCCAAAAGTCAAATATTCAATTTACAAAACACTGAAAAGATGCAAATTCTCAAATTTAAGAAGCAGGAACCAGAGATATCTGGTAATTTTGCTTGACGAACAACATAAACAACTTGCTTTCTCTAACTGTTAAAATGATATATTCAACCTGCCATCATTTTTGCAGCCAGCATTAATGAATTCAGAATATTAAACACATTCATTTTAAAATACCCTTTTGTTCCAGCATTATGTTGGCTTTCTCTCCTGTTGGCTCCAATCCAGATCCAGTCAGTTTTGGCACATTGTCATGAGCACAATGGAGGGTTTAGGAACAAAATAAATTGCCACATTTGGCTCCAATTACTACAGTGATCACCGTCTCATTAGACATATCTGTTGTGCTTTTTCTCACCAACCCCGAACACGCTGAAGTGATCAGCAGCATCCTGTGGATGGATTATTTTTTTGGCACTGAACGTGTCGATTTCACTATCTTAGCTCTTCCATCTTGTTGTTGATGCCATGAAGCAAACCGACCTGCAGACAGTGAATGCACCATCACTTGGCTTCAAATGTTGTTATTGTTCCCAACCACCTCCAGCCTTGGAGAGTGTGTGTCCCTGTGTGTGTCTTTGGGCCTGTTTACACCTGGTGTTAACATGCATGGTAGCTGATCCAATTAAAAGTGGACAGCTCTGAGTACAGGTGTGAAAGCACCCAAGACTCAGTTGGCCCTTTTCCATACACATACCTGGCTCGATTCGGTTCGACTCGCCCTGTCAGCCCGACACGGCGGGGGTTTGTATTTCCATGATAAGAGGGCTGCCTGCTTGAAGGTGTGTCTTTTAACTGAAGATGAGCTCGAGGAGGCTCGAGTTGAGTGGCTGTAAAGTGGTGGATAAACTGTTCATACATGTCTCTGTCATAAACTCGCTGTTTCTCTAATTTCTTCATAATAAAAGTCCCATGTTGTTTCATTATTTAAACGCTTTTATTATGTAGCAGCACAGACAGGAAATGTTTTCATTTGGGGGTTTCATCAGCAGTAACCTGATGGAAAATCAAACTCATCGGTTTTTGGATGCAGATTTATGGTGATGTTTGTTCGTGTTGTGAATCTCTGAACCATCCAGACGTCTTGGGACATTTCCTGAGGTAAATCTGAACGTGTGCAGAGCTGTTCTTACTACGTCTAACTGTGACTGGTACAACTGCTTCAGAGGTCTGCATGGAGAGACACAGTCCGTGCACCAGACATGATGCACATATTTATTTGCATATAGAGTGTGGAAGTGAGATCCAATCACAAGTGCTCACTAGAAACGTATGTAGAGATACAGTCTAATGTCAGGTGTGAACTGATGTACTTAAAGATGTCTGCTTGTGATTGGATCACCCAGGATGCATGTTAATACCAGGTGTGAACGCGGCCTCTGTGCTGGAGTTACACGGGTGAAACCATCAGATCTTTAAACCCAGAATTAAATCACAGTGCAGCGTGGACCTCTCCAAATGAGCTCTGTGGAGAAATGGCATGGCCATAGCCTGCAGCTACACACACACACATGTACAGAGGCCAGGAGGCTTGTATATCCACATGCATGCTGAAGACACTTTACCTCTCAGATGCACATAGAGCCACAGGCTATGAGATGAATAACTGAGCTCTCAGATGTATTGTGGACATTGATATTTCCGGTCAGGTTTGCTCACGGACGCTGTGATGTAGCATCGACATTAAAGCTAAAAAAAATCCTCATCAGTTCCTCTAATACTGCAGAAATACCAACACTTCATATCAATGCACCACAATAGTTTCACATGCAACCAAAACTAGAATCTGATCATGTAAACATTTGCCCTCATTCTGTCATTTATCTGTTTATTTGAAAGTTTTATCTTTTCCTGTATTCTGTGACTTCTGTTGATTTCTGTAGTTAAACCAGGAAGCTACCTTAAATCTCTGAATTATAAAACAATTAGACAAAACAGAAAACAACAAAAAGGGCTGCAACTATTATTTTCATTATCCAGCTGATTATTTTATCAATTAATTGATTAGTTGTTTGGTCCATAAAATGTTCAGAAAAAGGGGATAAATGTCCTGAATGAGACTCACCTGTCTGGTCCTCTGTCCGCCCCATGTCTGCCTAATTGATATCACACTGTAGTTTTATAGTAAAATTATTTTACTATAGAATTTCACCTAAATTAGCCTTAAGGCTGCCAGGGTGGGTGGATGAGTTTATTTGAATTTTTGTGTTTTGCTGTTTTTTGTTGTTGTTTAAAATGAAAAAAATGAAAGTACTGGACCTTTGAATTTTGTACACATACTAGATGTTTCCTCTAATGAGATATGTTATTGTTGTTGTTAAAGATATTCAGTTTACTGTCACAGAGGAGTAATGAAACCAGAAAATGTTCACTTTTAAGAAGCTGAAATCAGAAAATTGAGGCAGTGTCTCTTAAAAATTACTCCAAATAGTTAAAATAGTTGAAAACTAATTGATTAGTTGTTGCAGCTCTTATAATCCCTCAGTTCAACTCTCAGCTGCTGTGAATGTTCCTTTTATTGATGCACAACCTTCAGACTCTCCAGTGAAGCTGTCAGATACAGTTGATGAACAGAACATGATCTCATTGGCTGACTGTGGAATTCTGTACCTGACAGAATAGATGTTGAGCTGCTCCTCCTCCTCCTCCTCCTCCTCCACACGCTCTGACGTCCTGATGCACTCTTTGACCTGTAAAATTAGATTTTAGTTACTTCAAGTGGATATATGGTTTCACATTAATAAGCAGAAAGAGGAAGTGAAGGACAGAGAGATTATTTATGACTCCATGTCCTCCAGACTGGGACTTTTTTTATTGGTGATCATGTGCATCTCAATGTATCAACTCATGTATACTAATTATTTTTTAAATAACAGTTTTTGAACCAGTTTCTGGTGATCAGTGAAGTCACGTTCCTGTGCGTTCTCTTTTTACCTTCACTAAGGAGGTTATGTTGCTGTTGTTTGTGTCTTGGAAGAAGCACATCTGATATCCTGCCAGCTGTGCTGCATTCTGTAATATCTCCCTGTTGATAGAATATTGGTTTCATAATAAGATTTCAAACGTACTAATAAATCTCCCACATTGTTGTGGAGAACTAAATAGGATATTGGTAAGGACTTTCCAGTGGCTGACTGGTGGCTGACACCAGTAAAAATGCTAAGCAAAGCAAAACAGTCATCACAGTTGATGCAACATTTATTTCCAACCAAGTAATTTGATTGGACCAGAGATCCAGTGAAATCCAGCCAAATACAATTCTCAAATTGCAGCAGTTTCTCAAAATACCATCTTAAATTAAATATTGTTTAATTGCTGCAGAGGTATATTGGCCCACACATAATATACAGACTTATGGATGACAGAATCATTTTAATCTTTTTCACTGAAAATGAAAATAATAATGTAAATCATTCCCTCCAATATTGTGAATCATATCACAACACACATTATTTTTTTCAGAATTGTTCAGCCCTAACTATGACTGAATCACAGCTGTGATGATGCTGCTTTAAAAAAGTCTTCATCTGTGGAGGGTTAAGTTACGCTGTTTAGACGCTGCTAACGTTAGCCGTTAGCTGCAGCTGCTGCAGGAGGTTTCGCTTGATTTGCTTTTAGAAGAACTGTGTTTTTGTTTTGTTAGACGTGTCGACCTCAGCAGCTTTGCATTTCACATTACAAATACTTTGGATTAGTTTTGGTTTGACATTACAATTATTCAAGCAGGAGAAGAACTCAACATGTCATCGCCTACGTGAGCTACGTCTCCCTGTGTACATCTGATGTTGGCGTGTTTACAGTTTGACTGTAGACCCTGACTTTGTGGCCATTAATGGAGAGAGATGATTGGACAGATTCACATCGTTGTAACCAGAATATTATTATTATTGTTATGTCACTACAGTCAGCAGTACCAAAGTGAAACAACAGCTCTTTGCTCCACACTGTGGTCCGAGGAGGTCTCACACCTGTAATTTTGGTCTGGATCAAACTGAAAAGTCCAAAAGTCTGGACCAAACAAGGCAGGTGTGGAAACGGCCTTCGGTTTTGGGAAGTATTTCAGGGAAAATCAGGAGCTCTGTTGGCGACTTGTTAAAGAAGCTGTTAAAGAAAAACTAAAAACACGTTAAAGAGTCACACAACACACTTGATTTTTTTTGTCTGTCTTGCTGGTTTCAACAATCCGTCAGCCTCGACCCTCAGAGAGCAGATGTGATTCATACTGCTAACAGAAGAAATCACAGTCGGTGTGTCATCTGTCTGACACACACACACACACACACACACACACACACACACACACACACACACACACACACACACACACACACACACACACAGAGCTTATCTAATATCAAGACAAGGTCAGTATCTGTCTGTGTGGAGATGAATAGAGCAGCGATGCCATCTCTGTGTCTCTCTGTTTCAGGATTAGACACACACACACACACATGAACACACACACACACATGCACACACAGTTCATGACATTTATGGATCTGCTTTCCTCCTGGTCATTTTTTTCCTGGCTGCTCAGCACTGACCACACACTCACACACACACACACACACACACACACACACACACACACACACACACACACACACACACACACACACACACACACACGAACAGTCCACCTCTCCTTGTGGTTTAGAATAATCAGGATACGTTCAACACTGTGTGTGTGTGTGTGTGTGTGTGTGTGTGTGTGTGTGTGTGTGTGTGTGTGTGTGTGTGTGTGTGCGTGTGTGTGTGTGTGTGTGTGTGTGTAGCGGTGCCCGGCTGTCTGTGGTTGTGTTTCTGCTGCACTTCCCTGTAGTCGGGGCAGATAAGATGTTCTGTGGGTTTAGAGTTTAAGATTTAATTTACAATGAGACATTTATTATTTATTGCATTAAAATGATCTCTTTTTTTTTCACCGCATGTTGCTGAAGCTGTTTTTGGTTCTTCATGAGGTTTAAAACGTCTTTTATCATCTGATTGTTTCTGTTTAAGAATATCGACCTTTGACTTTGTGGAGTTTAGTTTTTGGCTTGTGTAGCTTCGTACAGTCCAGCAGATCAACATGGTCTTATTAAAGCCTTTTGTTCAGGTTGTGTTTGGCATGACTGTAGTTTGTTGAATCTGTCTTTCTAACATCCACCTCCTAACTCATATTTTACATATTTAATTTTAAGTTTAATTTCATTTCAACCAAATGTTCCACAGTTTCCTTGAGGTAATTTGTAGGCACAAGCAATATCTGTAGGGTTTTTTTTTTTTTTCAGTTTTCAGCAGTGATCCAGAATGAAAATCTGCAGAATTCTGTTTTTTGATGTGTAGTGTGATAGATAATATTCATTTAAGAAAACAAAGATTGTTTCTGAGCAAACATAAGCGCGCATAATGCATTTTTTTTTTTTTAGATTATTTTTTGGGCTTTTTTTAATCATAGTGACAGCTGAAGATATGACAGGAAAGGGGGGTGAAGAGAGAGGGGATGACACGCAGCAAATGGGCCGCAGGCGGGATTCGAACCAGCGGCCGCTGCAGAGGACTAACAGCCTCAGTACATGCCAACTGAGCTATAGGGGCGCCGGCTGCACAATACATTTAAACAAGCAGAAGTTTCCTGATAGAACCTTTAGATTTGAGAATTTGTTTTATAATTTTTTTAGCGTATACCAACAATTCAATACAAAGAGAACATTTGTCAGAAAAGTCAACCAGGATAAATGTTGGACATATTAATACAACAATGCAAGGTTCAACATGGAGCCGAGAAAACAAAGAGTATTTTGCTAAACAATTAACCGTTGAGCATTCATATCTCAACAGTTACCACTCAACATAGACAGAAATCTGCTGAAGCGTCGTCTGAATTCTGCAGGTACAAATTCCATGTGGGCCATTTTTTAATGGAGGTGGAAAGATTTGTTTTTTTCCACAATGTTTTGTCCACATTTCCTGCAGATTTTGGGTCAGGCCTGTGGTTTCATCTTTTGTCAGTCTTCACCTCCTCGTAGAAATGTTGTTGGGACAAACTGGCAGTTTTAGCTTTTAATCATTTTCCTTTCAGCATCAAGTAAAAAGACCTGACAGAGCTTAACTCACTCAAACCTTGAAGTGGTCTCTGGGTAATGTAACACCAGAGGTGCAGCAAAATCGAAGGTGAACTCGTATAAAATGAATCACCAAATTGAAGCCACAGGCTGAACTTTAAATGTGTTTCAGAGAGACGACTCCTGCTTCTTTGTTTGGCGAGATGAAGCTGCTGAGCTCAATAACTGTTAGAGTGTGACATGATGTCTATCAGCTCCGTCTGTGTCGAGCAGCTGCAGCCAAAATCACAGAGACGCGAGGATGGAGACCGGTCAAGTCGTCAAACACAAAGTGGAGCTGCGAGACAGGAAACGTCAGTGTTTATAAAACTCGTCCTGTCATGTGACTCACCGTGGTTACCCTCCTGAACGCTCTTCCTCTCTATGTCTCTGTTCAATGAAGGTCAGTGGCAGCTTATCGATTACGGCCGGCCGTCTCCTCTGCGCTGCATCGCATACCAGGCTTTTTATAACCTGACAGACAGACAGTCAGACAGACAGACAGACAGGACTACAGCCTGCTGACGCTGACAGACTGTCTTTATAGCTGTCTGTCTGCCTCTGCCTTTATTTCTTTGTATTTGTTTGTCCTCGCGCTGTCCGTCACCGTCTGTCTGTAAATCCACCAAACCATCATCGTCTGATTCATCGCCTTTATTGTCCTTACACTACAGATGTTGCTGCATCAAGTATTATTAGTGTGTATGAAGACACACACACACACACCTCCTCCTCCTCATGGCCGGTTTTCTCAGCAATCAATATTCTGCAGTGGAGCTCCTCGGCCTGCGCCCTGTTAATCCTCGCAGCGTGTGTGTGCCTGTGTGTGCACGTGTGTGTGTGTGTGTGTGTATGTGTGTGTATGTGTGTGTGTGCGTGTGTGTGTGTGTATGTATGTCTCCCACAGCCAGCTAGCCTCTTATCAATATCTTCACCTCTCTCTCAGTTCAGAAATGATCCTCTCTTCTTCCCTCCAGCCCTCATCGATCTCTGTGAGAGATGGATGCAATCAGAAATAAGACGTTGTTGGACTGAATACTGAGCGGCTGTCATGTGGACTGACTGGCAGTTAGTACCTTAAATTTTCCTGCCGTGTTGTCAAGTGTGGGTCAGATTGATGTGTTCGAACATGGCTCCTGTCACTGGCCGTGCACCCCGGTCCACTTTCGCCATCATACATCACGGCGTGCTCATATGCATTTCCATCACTGCCTCTCTGTGGGAGATAACTGCGCCGACCCGCGGTAATTATGGCCTAACGGTGAAGCTCTCAGCCACCCGAACTGAGCACTGTCGTCACGCTAAACTGATTTTTCACTGTGACGACTGATGCTCGACCTGCGTGGCCGCACAGATGAGTCACTGGAAACCTGCATTGTAACAGACTGTTTGAGTTTTTACTGTGTGGGGTTTTTGTGTTCTCATTGTGTCTCTGTGGGTTTCAGTTTCCTCCCACAGTCTATAAACAAGGAGGTACGGTTAATTGGACGCCGCATAGGTGTGAGTGTGAATGGTTGTTTGTTAGGAGTGGGCGAAAAAATTCTCTATCACATCACACATGTAATTTCTATCCTGACATTGATGCATATTGTAAAGTTTCCGGAAAGTCAGTTGAAAATTTTTTTAAAAGAAATCATAAAAACCACATGTTGCCATAAAATACACAAAAAAGTAACAGTAAGTAAAGTAAAAGTCGCACACTCTAATATTTCATTGGACCGCCTTTACTTTGATTATGACACACACGTCATGGCATCTTATGCAGTGTCACATTTATTTCTGTCCAGAGTTGCATTAATTTTTCACTCAGATCTTGTATTGATGATGGAGAGTTGGACCGCTGTGTAAAGTCTTCTCCAGCACATCCCAAAGATTCTCAGTAGGGTTCAGGTCTGGACTCTGTGGTGGACAGTCCATGTGTGAAAATGATGTCTCCTGCTCTCTGAACCTCTCTTTCACTATCTGAGCCTGATGAATCCTGACACTGTCATCCTGGAATATGTCCGTGTCATCAGGGAAGAAAAAATCCATGGATGTAAAATCCTGATCATTCAGTTTATTCAGGTAGTGAACTGAACTCAGTTTTTGGACTCATAACGTTTCTGAACCTCAACCTGAGCGACTGAAGCAACCCCAGGCTCGTACTGTAGGCGCTAGGCATGATGGGAACATCACTTCATCCACCTCTCTTCTTACCCTGATGCCCCCATCACTCTGGAACAGGGTAAATCTGAACTCATCAGACCACATGACCTTTTTCAGAACATAGATAACTATTCTTGGAACTGATGTATCTGCTTCTCTGTTATTACCTTTAATGAAGTCTGCTTATTGGCTTTCTGGTGGGGAGTTACAATATATAAGCTACACAACAAGCAAACGAAAAACATTTTGCCATTTTTCATGTGGAGATGTGCCTATTTCTTGGCCAATTTCTTGGCTGGGAGCTGAAACTTCCTGGAGCGTCCACCTGACTGTTTCCTGCTCAGAGCCAAGAAATAATCTGGCACGTAACCTCCTGTGAAAACGGTGAATTGTCGCTTTCTGGTTTTTGTTCAGATTAAACAAGCGAGGTAAAACACAGGAAAACGGGGAGGACAAAGGATGTGGACGACCCCATGTCTGTGTTTGCCTTAAGCCCCAAAATGAGTAAATTTGCCTCTGGTGCTGAAATGTGGATTTTGCGACCTTTGAAAAGAACTAAGATATGTGAAGTCAAGCCAAGTGTCTGCTTTGAGGGACAGAAACAAGTGTAATATCCGTCTTCCCGTCCAACTCTTTACCAGAGAGCGAGTAAGTGCATGTCCCCAAATGTTAAAGTAATTCTTTAATTTAAACTGAACAGAGGGTGGAGACATCGCCGTGCTGGTTGGTTGTGGTGATAATGATGGTGATTACAGTTGTCCCTGTGATGTTGACAGTGACTGTGCTCGTCCCTGTGACTCTGTCTGTCCACTACCTCTGTCACATAACAGCAGCGTTTCAGCTCGGCACTGTATGTGCATGAAATTGGTTTTCTATCGAGGGCGACTAGTAGCAGTGACTGCTGCAGCGTGTTATCTGTGGGCTGTTAAAGGCTCCATGTTTAATATGTGAGCCGTGCACTGACTGGATTTACGTTTATTTAAATCACTGTGAACATCTTTGACTCTGTTTGCCTGTTTTTCTTCACTGAACTGCAGCACATCATCTTTATCCTGACATTTATTTTCTATTGTATTATCCTCATAAAGAAGATAAATCTGAAGGGATAATTTAAGGGATTATTTTAATACTTTCCTCTATTTTTGTGAATTGCTAGTAGGCATACCACAATTCCACAATTTAATTTGAATTCTTATTTTAAGGTCATGGTTTGATTCAGTTTTCAGTTTCAACATTCTGCTGTTGTTAGACTAGTGAGTATTTGTAAAGATCAACGGATCATTTAGGTTTTATGTCCTGACATCTGTCAGTTACTTTTCTTCTTCTTTTAAAAGATAGAAACATGCAGCTGCATACAGCAAAGCTACGCTGTGTCGTCCTTGAAGAAAAAAGAATAAGAACTATGGGGAGATTCTGTCTCTGATTTTTGATTCAGAATTGAAGTTGTGACATTTTCTTCTTTTAAGGCCTCTGAAAATCCTTCAGATGAAACTAAAGAAAAGGAGACTAAAGATGTAAACTAAAGTAGGTAAAATTAATGTTTGGTTCCATAGTTGGCTTGACTGCGCTAAAAGTGCTTGTTCATTGAAAAAGGGGTGGGAGGAAAACAATGGTTCTCTCAACCCTGACAAAAAGTTGTAATGCTGTGTAAAATGTCGATAGCAAAATGGTTTGCAAATCCTTTTAGAATGATATTCAAAATATTTAAAATGTTCAAACTGACAGACTTTAATGTTTTTTGTAAATTCATTCTGAATATGATGCCTGCAAGATGTTCCAAAAAACTTTCTCTCTATGATCCATCAGCTTTTCTTTTAACACTCAGTCAGTGTTTGTGAACTGAGACACTAACTGTTGAAGTTTTAAAGGTAAATTCTGTCTCATTCTTTCTTGATATACGACTTCAGCAGCTCAACAGTCCACAGTCTCTGTTGTCGTATTTTGTGCTTCATAATGCACCACACATTTTCAATGGGAGACACGTCTGGACTGCAGGCAGGTCAGTCTAGTACCTGAACTCTTTTACTACAAAGACACGCTGTTGGAACACGTTCACAATGTAGCTTGGCATCGTCTTGCTGAAATAATCAGGGACGTCTCTGAAGAAGACGTCAGGGATGGCAGCATATGTCGCTCCAACATGTATGTACCTTTCAGCATAAATAGGGCCTTCACAGATGGCAGTTACCCATAATGCCATGGCCCCATATCATCACACATTGCTGACTTTTTCAGACCACAGCACACTTTTCTACTTTTTTGCGTCAGTCCATCTCAGATGAGCTCGGGCCCAGAGGAGTTTTGAGCTCTTTGTCTCTGTGAAGTGTGAAGTTACACAACACTGTCTGTAGTAATAACACACATCAGATTATGAGTCACAAATTATAATACCTCTTTTTAAGAGGTCAGAAGTCAAGTTGGAAATGATTTCAGAGACAGAGACATTAGTACACTGAATATAGGATTAACTTATACATAATTCATATTTGTTTTATGCTTCATCACAAGTGTACATTTCAAATAAAATACAGCAGATGTTTCAGGGCTGATGTACAGAAGATGCTACTTGCCTCTCTGGGCTGTACATTAAAAAAAAAAAAAGCATATCAGATTCTTCCACATATACATGCACACCATGAATATATCATGAGATATGTTGGTGCCGTACAGCTTTGATCCCAGATTGTCTCACTGGCCAATCACAGCACCTCACAGAACCAATCAGAAGTGTTAAGGATAGCCATGTGGTGTGATGGTGGTGATAGTGACCAGTTCTCCCAGTCTTGTTATTTTTTTCATCTGTTCAAGGAATCAGAATTCCATCAAATCAACATCATTATAATGGACATCCAACCTGGATCAGTTTCCATGGAAACCAACAAACACCGTTACGAGACGGGGAGAGCGAGGAGCAAAGGAAGGCGGAGAGAGGCAGCGGTTCTTACTTCTGATGGGTGTAGAATAAAAACATCTGAGAGTGGTGCAGCGAGGGAGCTGGCAGGGTGGAGTTGGGGAAAAAGAGCAGGTGGGGGAGGAGTTGGGAGTGGGGGAGGAGAGTTTGTGGCGATGGTTGGCAGGGGGAGGAATAGGGGGAAGGGAGGCAGAGATAAATGAGGAGGTGGGGTGGTGTGGGAGAGTGATGGGTGGGGGGAGGTAGGTAGGTGGAAGGATGCCAATTTGACAGCTAGGGAGGCTTCAGGGTCCAGCTCTGCACCACCACCACCACCACCGCCTGTAAAACAAAGAGAACAAAGAGGCTGAGCCCCTCCACCCCCAACTCCTTCATGTGAGGGGAAAAATGTCCACCTTAATTGATTTTCTTAATGATATTCATTTACTCTGCTCCACTGAGGACAGACTGTAGCCAGGTTCAGAGTTTGAATAAAACACATACGCTTTATGAAGAGCCTCTGTGGTCTTACATGAGGAAGAAACAGAAGAGAGTCAGAAATGATTCTGTTCTTTGAAAAAGGAGGCAGTCCAAAGAAAATCCAAAGTGTTCCACTGTTTCAAACAACTAAAACTCTATTTAGACCAAAGCCACATATTGAGATCAGTAGTCCCGATCGTAGTCAGACAGCAGAAAATCACATCGGATTTTTGTCCAGTAATCACCAACATATCTGAATGGGTTGCGTTGGTAATGACATGGACACCACTGACTAATGGTGTGTTCCATTTGAAGTTGGATATCTGATTTTCCAAGATCACAGTTGGAAAGTTTAATTTGGAATGCTCCCTGTAGTTCGATTTCCAACTCAGAGAGTCTGAGGAACTTCAACAGCTCTGAACTCAAAATCCAAGATGGCTGCTCTGCATTTCTGCACCAGTGAAAAATTCTGGATGTGGGTTGTGCAGCCACGTGTTAAGTTTTTTGTCCGACATGTACTAGAACGCAGTCGACTTGGGTCATTCCCTGCTCAGACGTCTGACCTCCGAGGTAAATGGAACGCACCTTAAGCATGCCAGTGACGCAGCTTTCCAATTAGGAAGTGTGAGAAATGGAGATCTGTCATCTCAGCCCCCAAACAATGGCTCTGTCAAATCATGGTGCACTCTGGTGTGCGTTGCAATGCTCAGTCAGTCTGATGCACTTCCATCACTCTGGGTGTGATGTTGTTGTTGTGTGTCACGTTGCGAATGACGCAAAAGGCACTTTGAATTCAGATCTGAGTGACCAGAACGACTGAGATGCATCTGATTGGAACCGTGTTTCAAACTGCCTTCAAATGTGGCTTCGATCTGATTTGCAAAAGCCCCATTTCATTTGATTCTCTGCTGTCCAGATACAATCAATCTGGATACAATCCAGATCTGACAAAAAGCAGATTTGGAAAGGCAGTCTGAACAAGGCCAATGTGTCATCAGTTTTGTTTTAATGTATTTGTACTGTATTTCAAAATAAGAAGACTTGGAGATGCTGTAATGTGCAGCTCACACCACCAGGCATCAGTGTTTCTACTGGTGGACAAGGCCACACAGCTGAGCTGAGAAACTGGCACATGGGGGATACAGTTACAGGACTAACTACAAATTAAAAAAGAAAACTACTGTTTAGTCCCGATGATAAAGGTGAGCCAGCAAACACTGCAGACTGCTGATTGGTCGGAGTAACGAAACACGAGAGAGCAGCTTGATTATACTCTCTGTGCTGTCAAGAGAGTGATGGTGAATGTGCGCTGAGAAAAGGTGAGCAGTGAAGTTGTCAGTCTGGCAGTAAATGTACAGTTTAGGTTTGAGTTTGTCAGTAAGTAAAAACTGCAGCTTCTTAAGACTCAGTGTGTTTCGTTTCCCATCTGTGAAAATAGACACGCTGTGATGATAGGACTTCCTGCGTTGCAGTGAAGTAGAGCTGAGCTGTTTTACATCATCATGATACCGTATAACCCGCTAAAATGTCAGGAATGTATGAAGAAACAGATACTGTCCTTCTAGTTGACTTTAATCTATAGTCACTCATGTTCAGTTACAGACATGAACATATTGAATACTTCACTGCAGCAGTTTGCAGTGTCCAGCAAGGAAACTCATTACAGATTACACATCATCAAACTCAGCATGCATTACACTTGTGCTTTGTAATTAATTTATAATAAAGGACTCTTTTTGTCAAATAAATTAGTGTGTAAACATTTAGTGGATTAATCTGTCAGGCAGACCTCAGACCTTTTGGCTGTTGGACTGTTGGTTGGATAAAATAAGACAGAAGACATCATCTTGAGTATTTGGAACCTGATTTTTCAATATTTTTTGACACTTGACCATATGATTAATAGAGAAAATACTCAGATTAATCAATAATGAAACTGGTCATTAGTTGCAGCCCTAAAATAAGTGAATGCACCTTTATCTGAGTCCAGAGTATTAAGTTAAGTTAATTTAAGTTTAACAATTGAAAGCAGCCTGCACTGTATTTAATCTTCAGCTCCGTGCCTTATTACATTATTGAACTGTATTTTAAGCGTTTTCCCCACATACCCAATAATCACGGTTGGCTGATTTGTTACCTAACAGTGATTCTCTGCAGCTCTGGGCTCCTCTAGTAAAACATCGTCTCTTGGTGTATAATTGGTGTTTGCAAAGAGGCTTCACGGCCCTCCAGTGGCTCCGTCTGTGGGGAGGCAGGAGTGAAGGCGTGGGCAGAACAAGCTGGAGAGATTATTACTTTTTACAGAAGAAAATTTCACACAAGTTTGAAGCTGACACTTTGACATAATGCAGGGCTCTTATACAGGACTGAAAAACTTAAGTCTGGAAAAGTCTAGAAATGACTAGAAATGCATCCAATCAACACATGATCAGTGGTCAATTAATGTATCATTATTTGTTGTGGAGAAATGTTAAGATATTTCCTGATATGACTGACTTTCATATGAAGTAGAGCTGCAACTAATCATTTTCATAGTCAGCACATGAAACTACTACTAATTTAAAGTATGAAAACCCATTACTTCATGTCTTCATCAACAGTTTTTTTATTCAAAAGTTGAGTATAGACACTTCTTTGCCCACACTCTTACTTTTTTGCAAAGACTGACACAAAAAACAAAAGCACACTTTGGCTATCATGTAATCCTTAAGTGCAGCAATTTGGCTTGAAATTGTAAAGATGCATTTATGAAGTTGGGTTGCTTCATTAAGCATCCACAAAAATCTGAGTGAAAATAAACATTTGAACTGCTAGAAAACCTGATGAAGCAATGTACAGCTGTGGGAAGAGGTCCAGAGAAAAACGGATTTTGGCCACCTATGAACGACAGCCACCTAAAAAAAATCTTTAAGTTTAAGTCAACACTAGATTTTGAATATTTTTACTGCTTTGCAATCAGACAACTTTTCTAACAGGGAACTGATGTCAACACTTTGCTTTCTTCAAATGAACTAAACTCCTTTAACAAAAACCATCATTTTACCCCTAAGCCTGTTCGTCTGTTTGTGTTATTGTGTGATCATGTGCCTTTTTTTTAAATACAGACCAAAACCTAAAAGCATTCTGGAGAATCTGTGAGAGACAGACAAAGAGATTCAGAGAGTTTAGTTTTCTGGAAGGATAAAAGCTGCTGTTACGTCCCCCTTTTTTTTTCAGTTTCTTTCAACCCATTGATTTAAAACGCCGCTCCTCGCCTCCTATTGTTTTCAGAGATGATGTGTCGATGACATCGGAGAGATGATGAGTTCAGAAAAGGGAGGAGGTGGTGCGGGGAGGAGAGCAGAAAAAAGGGGGGTGAACAGGACAGTAGGGAAAGAGGAGGAAAGATGGGAGCGTGGAGAGAAGAATCAGGAGGAAGGAAGTGATTGTGGAGGAGGTGACAGAGGAGAAAAGGAAGGAGGAGAGGAAGGGTGTGAATGTAAGAGAGGAGATGAGCGCAGAGAGAAAGAAATGTTTCCTTCCGTTTGTCCGGTAGCTAACCTGATTAGCTTAGCAGCGCCATAGGACCAGATCCGGCTGCTCTGCTCTGGAAACAAACACACACACACACACACACACACACACACACACACACACACACACACACACACACACACACACACAGCAGCAGCAGTAATCAATATGCTTCTACACACACTCAGTTAGAGACACATGCGCTGCCTTCTGCACACTAGAGATGGGAATTGATAAGATTTTATTGATACCAGTTCCATTATCGATTCTGTGTATTGGCCCAATTCTTTATCGATTCTCGTATTGATTCCCGATCAATTTTCTGTGTAGAAAAAAGCAGGCCTGCATAGCTCAACATCAACACAACCAGTTTAATTCTAAGTAGAAAAAAGGCTCTCTGGCAGAGTTCTCAAAGTGTGGCCTGTGGACCTGTGGTGGCCATCAGAAACATTTTGTGTGGCCCCTGAATGTGATATGAAACGTTTGCATTATATGTTATTCATTCTGTTTCAATACTTTCACTTTCAGTAGCCGACATTCAGTACAGCACTCTGTTACTGCATCAAACTGTGACCCCTAACATGCGCCTGTCAGGTTAGGAATGACAATTTGTAGACTGCTGCTGGTTGCATGGCAACGTGACACTTTGCGAGTGTTGCAGGAAATAGTTCTGCCGCCACTGCTCGTGGAGAGCGATGGAAAAGCCGGCACAGAAAAAAACACTGTATGTTTGAGGGGAAAAGGAAGATTCAGGAAAAAATGGATTAAGATTTATATTTAACACGTGTATATAAAGAATTCAACTTCATATGTACATAAAGAGATAAAATCTGATGGAGAGGTGCGAAAAACCTCTCGGGGGGGTTAAAGTGGGTTAAAGTTACCTGCCTTATCTGCAAATAAGGTGCTCAAGGTATTTTTAATTTTAAACACCATGAAATCAACGAGTTCTCTCTCACACACACTCACCAGTTGTTACACACAGTTCTGTCTGTACATTATGTAGAGCAATGATTTGCTGATCAGTACTTCTGCAGCTGTTGGGGTTTATGTGGAGAGAGAAGAGTAACTCAGCTACATGGAAAAAGAGATTATGGAAAAAAAAATAATTTAAAAAGACCACCGACCAGTGAAACTACCAGCTGAGTCAGTCGTAACTAACCGGTTCAAAGCTTTGTTCATAAAGAAGACAATCAAATTCTAAATCAACATGTGTGTCTATTCATTCTGTTTCTACCTGGTATTTCTGCACAGCTGCAGATTAAAGTTGAGGCCACGCTAATTTTATTAGTATTAAAACATTTGTAGAAGCAGCTTCAGTGGGCTTTGTTTGACCCGAACAACTCCAGAGTGCTGAAAAGTCCAAAAGTTGTAAAAGTATTGAAAAAAGACGCACATATTTCATCTAAGGAAATAATCTTATTCAATTCAAATTCTTAGTGTTGAGTCTTTGAAATACATTTTCACTCCGGTGAAAAAACTGTTTGTTCTCTACACAAAGAAATGCACGCATCTGTGTGGAGAAAATGCCTCCGATATGCCTAAAATTGGGCATTGGATATCAGCACATCAGCAAATCTATACACTAATCTGATACTACACAATATATTCTCCCAGAAATGGGCGTGCTGCTTCCCAGCAGCGTCCTGTACTCCAAATTTTATGGTCAGTGAAGGAGAGAAACAGCAGCTTTACCTCAACATCAGATCACATTGCAAAGACAGCATTGTTGTAGATCAGAGTGTGTCAGGAGGAGGGATAATCCACTGGATTGTGTTTTTCCTGGTCAGGGTTTCTCCAGGAGTTGCCGGTGTTTTAGCAGAGATAAACCCAACAGGCTAACTTACTGACCAAAGGTACCGTGAGTACCTGGTCTGTTGTACATAATCTCTGTTATTGTTACTGCAGTGGTAATTTCCTGATTGTGTGTTTGGTTTTTGGTAAAAATCCAGAATGGACTTTTTGATTTGTCTTTATTTTGTGACTGACTCTTTGCCCAGTGAATTGAATCAGAGATTTTTTCTTTTTCTTCAGGTGAAGGACTCATTTCATGAGTGGAGCAGTCAGACATGCAAGTCTCCTTCAAAAACGCTCCAAGGCTCACCTTGTTACTCCTGACTGACTCCAGTGATGACCTGTGTTGGTTGATTGGTCATTTTAAAGTCTTTCTGCCATGCAAAATAAAGGGATTTTAATTCTGTACAAACCTTACGGTGAACCTTTGAATGTTTTTCAAGCAGACTTGAATTTTTACTAAGACTCACCCAAGCAATGAGCCCTTCTCCTGAAGAATAAGCACAAAATACCTGAAGTATCCTAAGAGCACCTGTATTGGGAGAAAAACAGAATTGGAACATCTCTACACCTGTATTACCTGATCTAGAAGTAATCTAACAGTCCCATAAGTTACTTTTATGCTGACATGTGTGACATGTTGTGTTCAAGAAAGAAAGCTGACACCTGATCATCAGCTGCTGAGACGGTGAGAGCATGAAAACTAGTCGTAATAGCTAAAGGTGATGGATAAAAATTTATAGCAGCACAAATTTAAACTTGACAAATACGACTCAAGAGACCAAGTTTATATATGTTTGTGTATTTCCACTACAGTAATAACTTCGTGCTTGAGCTCATCTGTCAGGGCTGGAAGTACTGATGAAGAAACAGATAAAACAGAATCTGTAAAAGCTTCTGTGCAGAACAACAGTGAGACTTTAAATCTCCTCAGTGACTGAAGCTGCTGGATGATAAGTGGACACACGGCCGCTGGGTTTGCTTGGAACAAATATTATCAGAATATATTTCACTGTGATGCAGAATTGATTTTCTCCAAACTCAGAGAAGACAGTGGGTAGAAAAACTGGCAGCTTCAAACTGAATGATTACACTCGGATTCAGCCTCTCTGTTTTCATCTGCTTCATTTATTCCTCCTCATACTTCCCACCTGCTGCGCCTTCTCCTCTCCTTCCTCCTCTATTTTTTGCTTTTTGCTTTTTTCCCTTCCACTTACCACAGTCCAATCTCTTTTTTTATTTTTCTGCTCTGCTGTCCACAACTTCAGCCGTTTCCCCCCATTTTCTGCCTCTCCATCAGCCCGAGCTGAAATCTCTCACCTTCGTCTGTCTCCTCCCTTCTCTTGTTTCTCCACCGGCACTTTTCTCCTTCTGCTGCATCACATCTGCTCTGCCATTTTCCAGAGCACACATTCAGCCTCTCACCTCCCGCCTCCTCTTGATTGTCCACAAATTGAGCCGCTTCTCCTCCTCTTCGTCTTCCTCTGTCCTCCTCGCAGCTCCTCCCCTGTTTGGACTCTCCATCTGCCTTCGTGGCCTGCGAGAAAAAAAACACCACATTTGTAAGTTTGTCGCAAAATTCTGATTATGGACAGCTCTCCTCATCCTCTCCTCCTCCTCCTCCTCCTCCTGTCTTCTCGGTTTCTGATCTACAAGCCTTCTCCTTTGTTCTCTGATGAAAGTTGAAACATTCGCTGCTCCTCTCACCTCCACTCTGGTAAAAATAGACAACAGATAAAAGAGGCTGTTAATTATTCATCCTGGGTGCACTTTACTGCTTTGCACCTCTCATAATCTTCACCGCAGTCGTCATCGTCATTATCATCATCATCACTGTCAGTCTGTGTGGTGCGGCTCGCACAGCTGAGAGCAACATTTAAGAGAGTAAAAACTCCAGCTCAGTCTGCAGGGAGTTTCATGAAGAGAGCTTTAAAGGGACAGTTCACTCCAAAATCAAAATACAGGTTTAATAAAATAAGTTTGAAAAGTGTCTCTTTCCAGAAATTATGACCTTGTTACTCAAGATAATCCACAGACCTTGTTGTGTCTCTCTGCTGTAGAATCTACTGGAACCACTTTCTATTAGGGATGCACCGACTGACCGGCCAGAGACCGGAACCGGATGGTTTTCAGTGTGACCGCACCACATATCCAATTCTGTGCCGGTGTCGTGCCAAGGTAGTTATCCCTGATAGGAAAAGTATCCCTGTCTGCAGGAGCGCGACATCGAAGAGTAGTAATGTAGGTCCACGTTTACTGAGTGCAGCAAACTGTTGCACTGTTTCAGTCTCCAGTTTGTTTATATCTGCTTCTACAGGAGATCACGTGAAATCACATCCCGCGAATCTCGCAAGATTGCGATCACATAGTATATAATATTAATT
Source organism: Lutjanus erythropterus (assembly GCF_056507025.1). NCBI lineage: Eukaryota > Metazoa > Chordata > Actinopteri > Lutjaniformes > Lutjanidae > Lutjanus > Lutjanus erythropterus. The sequence continues at coordinate 2,059,483 of NC_139322.1, read as the reverse complement.
TAGTCCTATAAAAAGGCCTGTAATGTGACTGTACTCTGGACCATTTTTGGAGAGAATATCTAAGTTATTCAATAGTCAGTGTCTTATTATGAACATCCAATCTAGTTTTACAAGAAAAGTTGCAAAAATGTTTGTGGAGGTGGTCAATTATAGTTCTTAGAAAGACTGAAAATAGGAATCGGCCAAGAACATTGGAATCGGTGAAGAATAGAATCTACTGGAAGGACTTTCATCAACGCAGTATGCCATGAGACGGAGTAACCTTCAGCACGGCTGCGATCTGGTTGATTTACTAGTTAACAGTAATTCAATCAGGAGAGACTAAGAGTAAAAGAAAATAGTTTATTGACACGTGCATGAGATATGAAACATTAAGAGTCTTTGGCAGTTAGACCTCATTGAAGTGAAACAATAAGCACATATATAAATGGGGGTGATGAAGCTGTAGTGAAGAGAACCCCCCGGGGTCTAGACACTGGTGGTGGTGATGAGGTGCAAAGCAGAGACTGGTGAGGTGACGTGGCTCCAGACTCCTGCTGCCTGGACCTGAAGGCTGGAGGAGAGGGCGTCAGGGAGGTTCGAGGTGAACATCTTCTGCTACCTGGGTCCAATGACTGGAGGAGAGAGGGGTGGAGGAGGGTCACACGACTGACTGAATGACAACTGATGGAGCAAAGACAGAGGCGATTTAAAGTTTGGCAGCAGCAAATTGACTGGCTGCCGCGACCATGGCAAAATCTGATTGGATAGTAAAGAAGAAGGTGAACGCCCACAATCAGCTGATTATAGGGAATAGGAGGAGAGAGACGGAGTAAAGGAAAGTTGTGAATGAAGGCAGTGTAAAAGAAAGTCTTCCTGATTGAACTCATGCTGAGCTTCATTTAACAACAGACTATGATTTCTTTGTTTATTTACTAATTTATTTGGCTCCGCTAAAACAAATAGTTCCACAACTGGATTGAAACTGGAAAACAAAGCTCCATGGTGGTCCACTGAAAGGGGCGTGGCTTGTCCACTCCATTAAGACACAGACCAAAGACAGATGTAGAGAGCGAGCAGAGAAACAACAGATAAAAGTGTTATTGAGTCGGTCTGAACGCTCTAAACCCTGTTTATGTGTTAATCTATCAGGCAGGAACGCTGCTGTTCATCTGTATGCAGATTAGTACAACTCATTACTGAGACCATTAATAAACAACACACACACACACACACACACACACACACACACACAAAAGAGACTTTTAGTTCTCCTCAGTTCGGCTGACTGGGAGAAAATGGAGACGAGGAGGAAAAGGAGAGGAGGGAGAGCAGATTTTCAGCAGATAACCAATAAGATGGTGGAAGAACACCTTATTGAACAGGTGATATTTCAACATCTTAAATATTTTAGTTGTTTGGCTTGAGGGAGAAATTTGATATTGGGCTGGCGATATTCTATATTTCCCTTTCTGTATTTTTCTTCTTGTCAGTAAATCCTCTGAAAAGACTGAAAGCAGCAGAATGTTAGTCTTTCTCTTCCTGGCTGTGACTCTCAGATCTCTTGGTTTCCTACTGAAGATGCAAACCTTTAGAAATACCTCACAAATATATATAAAGCTGCAGTAATTTCTTAAAACAGCTGTTCATTGTAGTTGTGTGTCAAATAGGAAGAGAAAGGGACTATTTTCAGCAGAGAATTAACCCACATTTGGTGCTTTAGTGAATAATTGAGCGATACTAATAGTCGTAATGAAGGAACATGTCACTCAGTGCAACAGTGTGCCTCATTAATGTGTTTTTACAGTTTTTAGACAACAGTGGAGAAGATTTATGAGGCAATACACAGATAATACTCATGAGCAGGATCAATTCATTGATTGCTTTGAGTTTTTCAAGGTGTTTGTTGACAATAATTGCCAGTTCTGTCTTGAAATCTCTTGAATCTCTAACATACTGACATGAAAACAAACTGTAATCAAATTCTTATGTAATCAGACAAATTAAAGAGTCTAAGCGGAGAACAGTTACTAATTTTGCCACATTTTACTGGATATTGATCATTATTATGCTCAGAGGTGGAAATCTCTGGGAACCTTGCGACTGGATTGGACTGAACTGTTTTCAATGCATCAAATTTTCAAGCTTTTCAGCCGTGGGATGCAGGTCGGACTTTATCTGCTGCGGTTTACACTCAGTCGTCCTCAACAAAACTCAGCAAACAGCTTAGTTTAGAAGTAAACTTGACACACATGTTGCATTTAGAGGTGGGAATCGTTTGATTCAGAATCTATTCTTGAATGAATGAATAGAAAAGGGGGCACAAGTTTAAGAATCTTGTTACAGTTTCCTTGGAGTAAAATATAAAATCAAACTAACCAACTAACTAACTAAAAAGTATTAATTAATTAATGGATTAATCAATTAATCAATTTGAAAGCATCTTCCAGTCTCCTGTCTGTATGAATCGATGCATCATGATGATCCCCCCCCCAACCTAATTATGCTACATCCTGTTACCATCCATGTTCAGAATTTTCTTTAATTGTTGTTTTTATTGAAGGTTCATCAAATGAATAGGCAAGTAAATGGAAACAGTAATTAAAACAGATGTGAATATACAGATGTTACTTAAACAGAGCTGCAGTGTTTAGTTATTGTTATAACTTACCAGTAGTTTCATGTTGTTATTGGTAGTTTGTACTTCTTATTCCATTTAAATTAGAAACAACTTCCCTACAATGTGAGCAGAGCTGAAGAAAGCACCTTCACAGTGTCAAGAAATGTCTCCATGTTCAAAGAAATCACCTGCTGGATCCTCGTCACAGCTGATTATCTGAGAGGAGAAGTGCTGTTCAGTTCCTCTCTTCCACCAGCGAAGAAGATGAGCCTCCTCACGACTTCATCACCGCTCATTTTCCAAGAGTCTTTATGAAAAGTGAAATCAGACAGATTTACCATTAGATAGCTTCCATGGTTCTAATATGAATCGTCTGTTCTCCAGTCCTCCAACGCCGCGACAAAGAGATGTAGACTAACCAGTGATTATTGCGTTGAGATTATATGGTAATTGAAAATGAGCTAATGTGGGCTGGTGATGATAGTAATTGAAAAGGAATTAAGAGTAGATTAAAATAAGGTCTCATTTGATCATTTGTCAGAGTTGATTCATGTGCCCGGCTGTGGTGAATTAACAGCCTCAGAATAGTCTCTGAGCTGATTAACGTGCCGCGCTGCAAGTTCACGGTTTTGAGCAGTTTTGAAATTGAACGGCCTGGAATTTGAGCCCTGGAAATCTTCACTGTTTTGTTTCTTTTTCCCCCCCGAATTACATTTAGCTGTGAGGCAGTGTTGGCTGACAGTCTCACAGCCTGGAGCAACCTTTGTTTCTTGGGCGCGTTCGCTCCCTCAACATTGTTTCAGAAGGAAAATGGGAGCTTTGCTCATTTCAGCAGCCTTTAATTGTCTGATTCCATTGAAAAACTCTAATTAGAACCTGCAGCTGACAGCCTCCCAGCTCTGATTATTTGCCCTCAGAGGTGACATTTTCCTGGTGATTCATATTCTGTGCTAACGACAAAAAGGTGCATTTTATTTTTGCCTCACATGGATGTGTTAAATAAAATTGGGCCCTGAGGCTCGTGTGTGTCACTCAGTTGTCATGAAACTGGCGTCAATCAATGGCACAAAAATTATGCACTGAAAATTAAACATAAAATGAGAATAAAATAACACGATTACTCAGAAGAAACATTGTCAGAAAAGTTGTTAGTCATATTAGCTCTACCATTCAACAACATTTTTGGCTTATTGCTTTAAAAGTGTCCTATAATTCAAACTTTTATTAGTCATGCAAAGGAGGTTAAACACTTTGTCTCCCCTCAAAGACATTCACGGTGTTGCACCTGCTTGTACACACAAAAAGTGATGAAAATAGTTGTGTGATAGACAACGTCTTACTTTGACATTGTGTGATGCTGTGACAGTATGGATTATTTTGTTACTGCAGTGACAAAGCAACAAAATCCCACAGCATGGCAGTTCATCACAACTGCCTGAATAATCACGTTTTACTGGACGTATTGAAGCTTACTGCTATAAGCATAGCGTAGCTCCTTTAAGGAATAGGACAGTGCATAAGTGTTTGCAGTGTGCAGGTAAAGGAGAGAGCGAGCAGACTGAGGGTGACGGTGCTGCTCACAGAAACTTAAAGTTAGCAGTCAGTTGTCAGTGTGGCAGTAAATGTACAGTGTGTCAGTTAATAAACGCTGCAGCATGTCAAGACCAAGAAACACCTGTTGTTTCCCAACTGCTGAAAAAGTGACGGGGTTAGCCCCGAAGTAAGGTGAGCAGAAAAGGCTAACCTTAAGCTAATGCTAACACTAGTGTTGTACCTTCACAACTTTGCCTCGGTGCGAGCGTATCCCTTTCAGAAGCTTTGTAATCATTCCTTGAAGTGCAGTGTCTTCATGGAAAAAAGATGTTGTAGTTGTTAGCATGTTGTTAGCTGCCCACTGGCAGTCCCAAGATGCCTTGGGTTGAGTTGGTCAACTAATCAGAGCCTGTGTTCCTGACTTTTCAACCAATCAGAAGCTGTTTTCTAATAAAAATAATATTTGTGGTGATGACAGTAATGAGCTCAAGAGTGCAACAATAAACCATCACAAAAATGACCAACATAAGCCACCATGAACCACCATGTCCTGAATGCACACATTACAAACAAATTGCAAACAGTAAAATTTGCATTTTGGAACATAAAATAGCAAACTTAAACTCACAGCAATGCGTCATGGGAAATTATGCAAATATCAGTTGCACATGTGAATGTCACAAGCCAGAATCCCTCAGTGACCCCACAATGGTTGAGGGACACCATTACAAAAGTTACATTACACAAACTACACAAGCTTTCCAGATTGAAGTTCAGTTTCAGCCTTGTGTGATCTCACTAACAACAACAATAGTAAAAATATAAATATTTAGAAAAGAAGAGTGCTGCTGTTGGTATAGTTTTCAGTATCAGCACAGATCCTAATTCAGATATTAACATCAGAAATGAAAAAAGTGGATTGTTGCATCTTGAGTTTATATTGTTTCATTTGCTGGCTGGAAGTGGCTCTCATATTTCTTTACACAGTTATTGGCACTCCTTCAGCAATGAATGTGGCACTCATGGTACTTGACATCCTATCAATAACATGTTAAATTGCATTGTCAACATTGTCACAAGTAAGACATTATTGTAATGTATTACACACTGGTCAGATCCTGGGACGGATATGAAGACAGAACCCTGCGATATGAAAAAAGAACAAATGAGACACTTTGAATGTTATAAAGTGCTAAAACATGAACATTAAACCAGAAGAGTTTTTTTAACAGTCTAATAGAACCATTTCATAACCGTCCATCACCTGAAAACAAATCCTTTCTCTTCTGTTGCAGCGACAGCAGCAGAACTTCTGTCTTTTCTGTAACATCTGCCTTTTCTTGTTGTATGATGTGTGAATAGGTGTGTGACACAGTGACTTTGACTGTGGATTGAACCCTTTCTAATGTAATGACACAGCTCTGTGGAGAGCTCGGCTCTTTGCAGACCCACACGGATGCTACCAGTTGTTATTGTCAGTGTGTGTAGTCGAACTGGCTGGCTGCCTGGCTGCAGTGAGGAAGCTAATCCGGTGTGACGAGCCCGGGGAAACTCCTCCTCAGAGAACCCTCTTTAATGGACAGATATGGGTCAGTGCTGCCACATGGACTCAGTACAGGAGCTGCAGCAAGAGTTGTATACACACAACTATCTCTTTTTTTCTTTTAATACACACTGTGAAATCCCCTGCAGCAGTTAATTTCTTAAATGACTGTGCAGTGACTGCAAAAAGAGCGCAGATCAAGGATTTCTGTTGATTTAAAGAGGAATTTTAACATACATTTTTAGCTTGACTGGTTATGTTGCTTGAACAGAAGTGAAGGCATCAACATTTATATGAAAAGATGTTACAAGATGATATATTTGGCGTTCTGATTACTGATTAGTCATTTTTGGACCAGTTCTAGAGAGTTCCTGAAGGGAACCAACCAGAAGGGAGCTCTCACAAGAGCTACAAACCTTCAAGGGTTTTTTTCCCCCCTTTTTGGATTCACGCCATCAATAGGAATGCGCGATTGACATAAGCCAACCAGAGGTTGGTATACTAACGTAAGCCTGGGCAATAAAACGGTAGTGATATGTTTTTTTCAGCAATAGCAATAAGAAAATTGTTGAAAAAGCAATAGTTTCCTTTAAATGCATTAACTGAGAACTGCCATGAAAGGACGTAAAATAAACGGCCTGTCTCTTGATAATGGAGCGTGACACACAAACAGCCAATCATTTAACAGGTGTGTTGTTTGCTTGCGCCATCGACACGTGACGACAACAAAAACGGTGTGGAGTGAGAAAAGAGTGGAGACTATGAAGAAATTATTAACTCTTTCCCTGCCACTGGTTTTAATAAAGTTTCCAGCCAGTGCCAGCATTTTTGACACAATTTACTGATTTTTTTTTTCAATACCCACAGAATATTCAGATCTATGAATATGTTACCATGGAATATATCAAAATAAACAGATCCTCTAGTTTCAGACACAGCTTCATTCGTTCTTTTTTTAAATAAACACTTGGTTGCATCAAAAAATCAACTTTTCAGACAAAGAAACGTAGAAAATTGTGTTTTTGTAAAAGAGGCAGTTTTAAGCAGAATATCAATTTCAAGTTTTTATTTTTGTTTCATATGACTTCATATGAATTCAATTCTAAGTGATTAAAATGTAGCTGTAAAGTGGTTAAATTAATCCTCTTTATCCTGGTCTTTTTAAAAAATCTTTCATAAAAAATTGTCAGTAATAATCAGTATTGACTAAAATGAAACCTTTTATTGTGATTAATTTTTCACAGAGTCCTAACTGGAGCCTGCGCTTCACTGTTGATCCATTTGTCCGTGGTTTTTTGACTTTTTTAAGGCCACTGTTATGAGCTGTTGTTGCCGTGGTCAGCGTTTCACTCAGATTTTTAAAAATGCCGTTTGCCAGTGGTGCATGAATAGACTCTGAACTAAAAAAGTTCCTCAAAACTGCGTTCTGAAAGCTATACTCGTCCCCAGTTCTTGCAGTGCGGACACAACAAAGAAAGGGTTCTAGTTGGGCTCTGGGAAGGACCAGAAAGCTGACATCTGCTGATCTGAGAGGACGTCCAGGCTCATTAGGGGTTAGAAGAACTGGTCATGCAGAACCTTAAAGGTTAATAATAAAAATTTAAAATCAGTGTGAAAGATGCAGGGAAGCCAGAATGGGAGTTATTTGATCTTGTTTTCTTGACCTGGCGATAATCCCAGCTGCAGAATTTCGGTCTAATTGTAGGCAATAGATGGAGGCCTGTGAAATACCTGTGTAAGAGGGTGCTGCAGAAATCTAAACTGGTAAAAAAAAATAAAGGCATGGACAACCCTGTGTAAATCCTTAAATGATAGGAATGACCTGATTTTGGATATGAATTTATGTTGGAACAAAGGATGGAACTGAATAAAAACACCTGTTGTGTGATAGAGCTCCAAGATGACAGACTATCAGACTGTAAGAACTGTGTTAAACAGGATAGTTTCTTTTTGTCATCATTATGTTTGAGGAAGTTTTGGGAAGTCCAACAGCTGATATCTGAAAGGCAGGCAATACGTTGGGATTGTAACAGGACATATGACTGTGTGTTGTCAACATAACTTTGGTACTGTACATTGTGTTTCGTAATGCCCCGACCCAGAGGCAGCATATAAGTAGAAAACCATAAGGGACCCAGGATCGACCCTTGGGGAACACCGTGAGTAAAATAGGAAAACAACAGGTAGGAGCGTAATAAGTTGAGACGCAGCCATTCTAATCCTGTTCTGAATTTATTCTTTTTTAAAAATGATAGAATTATTTAATGTAAAAAAAAAGAACCTACAACTGTACCATTAAAGTACCAGATTGATAAGCAGTACTGGTAAAAATGTTTGATTTACCAGTTGATTATTTTCTCAGTTAGTAGTTGTTTGCTTTAAAATGTCAGAAAATGTCAATCAGTGTTTTCCAAAGCCCAAGAAGACGTCCTCAAATGTCTTGTTTTACTCACAAATCAAAGATATTTAGTTACCTGTCAGAGAGGAGTAAAGAAAGTAGAAAATATTCACATTTACGAAGCCAAAAGAGAATTTTCAATGTTTTTCTTAATAAGTTATTCAAACCAATTTACCAAAATCATCAAAATTATCAAAATAGTTGGCATTTAATTTAATAATCTATTAATCACTCAATTGTTGGGGCTGTAAAATATGAACTGAATGCATCTTTCTGATCAAGAGAAAAATGTCAAATCTAACAGCGTTCATCATCAGTGTAGGATTAAATATTGTCTGTGCCTGTAACTCGGTCACCTCCACCTTTACACATCAGCTGGTGGATTTAAAATTATAAACATTTTTATGGTGAAATAATTAAAGTCAGTCTTTGTTTTTCTGCATGCTGAACCTTCTTTGAAAAAAAAGCTTCTTATTTTAAAGCTGGGAATACTCAGGAGGAGCGATTATGCTTCGTCTGCCTCACCCCCACACCTCTCCATGAACTCAGTGACCCTCCAGACTCACTGCACCACCTCCCATCCAAACTCTGCTCCCATGAGCCTCGCTGCTGCACCAGTAGAGATACATGTGTGAGATCTGTTCATGGATATATTTAAGTTGAAAGTTAGAAGCATAAAAGTCTGCCTCATCTGTAAATGCCAATCCAGAACCTTTTTTATGCATCAGTTATTATATATTAGTAAAAATCTACATAGACTATAATACAAGTGAACATACATATGTATAAATGCAGAGTATCTCTGACAGTTTTGCTTTTCTTTTCTTTGGTTTTCTCTCTGTCTACTTTTCTTTTCCCTTCAGTCTGTCATCTCTCACGTCAGACGAGAGCAGCTCTCATTATTATCCGAGCATTTTTTTTTCACTGTCACATGTGTACTGTTGAATAATGCATCGTACCCCTGCTCAGACTGACGGGTGACATGGATGTAAAATAAGTGGAAAATGTGACCAGGAATTCTTGCATTTCCACTTTCCGTCTGTCCGTCCATCCGTCTGCGTGTCTGTCTGTCTGTCCGTTCATCCGTCCGTCCGTCTGTCTGTCTCTCTCTTTTATTTGAGGGATTTTCGAGCAGCACCAGTGAAGCACAAGTTTACTGCGTCATAGCTTCAGTGTCATCGAGGTCTTTGCTCATTCATTAATCTTTTGTTTGTGTGTGTGCGTGCATGTGTGTGTAATAAAAGGAAGTCGTAGCACTCAGGACCTCATTACTGAAAGTGCACGTCTCCTAGATGCTGATAACAGCTACAGAGGTGTTTGTGTGTGTGTCTGTGTGTGTGTGTGTGTGTGTGTGTGTGTGTGTGTGTGTGTGTGTGCGCCTGAAACTGAAATGTTGAAGAGAGTTTGTGGTGAGGACTGCGATACATTTTAAAGGGAAAATTCTGCACTTTTTATGTTGATTTCCAATCTAGGGATGTTAATAATTAATCATTAATCAATTAATTGCACCTAAGAATTTAACTGATTAAAAATGTGTTACTTGATAATTAATCGATGGTCTAAAAATGTCAGTAACTGCACCTCATCTGACAGTGCTTTGCCTGGTAGAGGCATTTGGTGAACAAAGAAACAAACTTGAAATGAAAGAAAATGAGAGAAAAAAACTTGCACTTTGTATCTTATTAAATACTGATTAATTGATTAATTGATTAATCGCTTGTAAACATTTTCAGCTATCGGTTAAGAAAAATGCACAAAATTTGTAACCCAGTGTTGATGGTAAATGAAGTCAGTTGAAGCAATAAATTCTTCAGAGCTGCAAGATTATCCAAGGAAGCTGAGTTCTCCTGCTGTAAATTCTGCTGTTCCTCCTGCATCTAGTGATGTCACAGTGATGTCACAGTGATGTCGTTGGTGTTGAGGAAGAACTACAGGCTATTTCAGCATGGATTTGTCATTTCCACCTCTGGTTAGTCAAGGGATGTTGTTAGATCAGTATTTTTGTAACCTAATGTTTAGTTTTGGCCAACAAAGTAGTGATAGCTAGCAGTCCATGTTAATTCAGCTCGAACAGCCAGTGTAACATCTGTACAGATGTGAGCTCCAGCTCACTCTGATCTGTGTGACAGATCAGACTCTGACCTCTCTCAGGAGCTCCAGTGAACCTGTCTGTTATTTTACTCCAGACATTTTCTGTTTTTCTCTTTTATATTCATGAAATCAAGTCCTGCAGCTTCAGGATGAACATAAATATTCACCTCAGCTTCATTCTTTTTGTGTCCACTGGTATATCTGTTGTCTTTGCACTCTTTACCTCTGAAATTCACATCTGAACAGGACTACAGAGGTGTGCAGTCTGCTCTGTCAGTCTCTGGCTGATCTAACCGTGGTTGAATCTGTTTCATAAAAGCTTTTACAGTTTTTGATGTAAACACTCGCTTTTCGTGTCTCCCGTAGGGACTGTTGCATTTTTCATATCCAACATTTTTTGGATTGAACGGAGGGGAAGTCTGCAAGGTGGAAGGCAGGCAGCTCAGAGTTTAGAGGAAAAACATCTCGGTGTGATGTTCCTGCTACCAGCGAGGCCCGCAGGTGCTACACAGTGAGCAGCAGTTGGCATGTTGTGTTTGATTTGCTGCCTGCCGTCTCTCTGCCTCGTGCTTCTTGTTTCCTCTGATGTTTGGGTTAAACCGGCGGAGCAGCTGTCATGGCTGCTCCCATGGATGCTGACACTGACAAAGCGATGAATAGAGAGATTAAAAACCGTCTCATTCATGAGAAAGTGGCTAATCTGAGTTTAGGTGGATTTACACGGTGCTGCATGCAGAGCAGATAAAAACATCTTCTGTTTGGGAAGTTTATTGTCTGTTGACTTTATACTTCCAGTCAAAGCAAAGTGTTTGAAATGATATTTTTCTGTAGTAATAAAAATGCTGCCGTAGACTGAGGCTCTGTCATATTTCTGTTACACTGTCAGAGGTGAACTGTCATCCTCGACACCTCTGCTGCAGAGGAAACGTCTTCACTGTCATCATCAACACACTCATCCTCATGATGTCAACAAGAATTATAATTGAAAGTTCTGATGCTTTTGATTGGTTTCACCTGTTAATTAGCTTAATTAACGGGGCGGTCAGATGAGGAGTGAAGGAGGTGAAGCAGAATGTGCATCATTAGTTGTTGTCTCTGTATTAAGTAGATCCCCTGGGGCTGAATGATTCTGAAAAAATATCTTATTGCGATTATTTTGACTAATGTTGCAATTGTGATATGATTTGCAGTATTATAGGTGTGTTCAAATGACTGTAGTGTGGGTTTTTTTTTTTTTTGCAGGAATCTGTACCAAATGAAGATGCCTCAAAGCATTCTTTATTTTAAAAGTTTTTTGACACATTTTGCCTTGAACAATTGTTGCATTTCCTACGATTTGAAAACTGCAGAAAGCCAATAAGGGTTTGGTTAATTGTGCCGCCCTAATGCAGAGTTGCATGCATCCTCTCAAGCACATCCTTAATAGCATTTTGCAATGTCAAGAAGATTTTATATAGAGGCTCTGTATGTACATATGTGTGGAGGGGTCTTATAAACATGAGAAAAAAAAACACATAAGAGTGTCTGGGTAGGTAGCAGGGAACAGGACTGTAAAAAGTTTGGGAAACAATGATATAGACAAAATGTTGCTTTGTTCTCATTATTAATTTATATTTGTTTCTCATCGTCTTGACATTGGCAGGAAAGAGTTAAAGACACCACATGTGTAAATCTAGAGAACAACAAAAACAGAATCTGCCAGTAAAATTTGTGAATGGAAAATGGAAGTTTTGCTGTGTCATCTTTGCTGCATAAATTTTACATTTCTAAATGAGTTTTAGCATTGATGCCACAACACCCTTTTCCCCTTTTATTGTAAATATAATATTTTTTCTTACTTTAAACCTAAATAACTCACTTCATTCATTCCGTCCTGTTGGACACAATATTATTCTGCTGATTAAAGATCTTTTGACGGTTGGACAGAGAGCGTCTCTCTGTGGATCAATTGAAGCTAAATGCCTGAAATATAAAAGCTGTTAATCTTATTTGATTGTATAATCCTGTCGATCTATAGACATCAAGCCTGTCTGTTCTGTACTGATACAGTTTGATTAGTATGTAAGAACATGAATGTAGAAAAATGAATTCAGATGTGTGTATAAACGGTTCCTGTTTGTTCTCTTGTGTTCAGGATGACAGTTCACTGAGCAGCGAGGAGGAGGCAGAGATGAGCGAGCCCACATGGCTAGCAGCTGATCTGGGAGGAGCGTCTGACCTGAGCCCGGCGAGCCGAGGAGAGAGGATGCGCCACAGTCCCCCGAACACACACAGCAAGGAGGACGACGGTAAGAAGCACAAATTAGTACAATCTCCTCTGCTCCCACTGTTGTATCGCTGGAGGAAGAATTGTTGAATTCTTCTGGAGACAAGAAGAACGAGCTGGTTTTGTTTTGGAGATTAGAAGATCTTGAACATGAATTTAGAGGTTTTACGAGCAGCATCATGGAGAAGAGCCAAGAAGATCATTGGCTCCTTTCATTCTGAACACGATGTCTTACAATATGAACCTGTGGGTCAGATTTGCAGAGGAAATCTGTTGGATTGCACAAAATCGAACATTTTGTGAGTTTCTTCATTCAAGTCCAAATTAAGCAGCGTTTTGAGAGGACGTTGTTTCTGTATCACGACAAATTTCACATATGAAACAAGATAGACGGGCAGGACATAATGTGTTGAGGAATTTGATTTGACCGTTGAAATGTGGTCATAACACTACGTGCCATGCTGTTGCTAGCTAGCTAAGGAGCTTAGAATTCGTGCTGCTAAAAGTTGAATATTGGTGATATTATTGGTTAAAACTGGTTGGCTCAAATGTATGTAAGCACTCGTCGTATTTTGTTTTACAGTAAGGAAACTTGATGTTTTAGCATTTTTGGGGAGCAAATATTGTTAAATAGGTGCACGATATGATGGAGGATATGACCTAAAGAAGGGTTTAAGTGGAGATTACTTTGCTAAATGTGTGTTCAAGAAAAGCAGCAGATTACAGACCCTGAGACTTGGTTACTCCAACAAAGAATAATTTAAACTAAGATTAGTTTGAAACAGAGTTTAACAAAATTAGGTTTGAAATGAGTAAATCCACTTTTAAAATGAAGCTGAAATGTGTTGCACAATTAAAAACTAATCTCAGTTTGGTTAAGCCACATTTATTGATTAGTTAGCTACCTAAAAAGTAAAACATAAAAAATGTTATATTATTTGCTAGCTAGTGAAAAAGTTAACTAAACATTGCATTGCTGGCTTAATAACTTACCAATGTTATATTGTTTGCTAACTAGGTAAAAACTTAACAAAACGTTGTGTTGTTAGCTAGCTAAAAAGTACAAATAAAAATTTTACATTGTGTGCTAGCTACCTAAATATTTAACAAAATGTTACATTGTTTGCCAACTAGCCAAAAAGTAAAAAAAATAAAAATGTTATATTGTATGCTACCTATCTTAAAAGTTAATGAAACATTGCATTATTTGCTAGCTAACTAAACAGTTAATTAACTTGCTACTACTTAAACTACTTGAAGTTAATCGGTTTAAACTGGAGTCTTTTAGTTTTGGTGCCTTAGACTAAACTTTAATCTCAGTTTAGAGTAAAAACTAAACTGGGGTTTCAAGAGAGGTTTAAATTTAATCTTGCTACTAGTTTAATCAAGAGTTAAACTATGGTTTGATCTGGTTTAAAGATGAATCCTTGTTGGTGCAGTCCAGTCTAAATGTTGGATGTTCTGTACAGTATTTGTATTTTTGTACTGAATGCTGCACATTGCAGTTTTTAAAAGTGTTTAACACCAGCGGTGCTGTTTGTTGACAAAATCAGCTTTGTTGAAGTGTGAAAAGAAACTGAGAGACAGTGAAAGATTTCATAAGAGCTGTGGAATCTTTAAACTGTCTGTTCTTGTGCTTTTCCATCTGTCAGTCCCTCTCTCTTCATCTCTCTGTTACATTGTCATTGTTTTAAGTTTCACACGTAATATGGCATCCTTGGAATAATCCTGCCTGCTGAGAAACGTCTTCCAGGACTCACACACACAGACACACACACAGCAGATTGTGTGTGTCTGGTTGTGTTTGGTTTTATATTGATTCATCAGATGCTGGGTTTGTTGCAGTGGAAAACAGCTGAAAGGGTTAAAGTGGTCGTGTTTTGGAAGCTGTTTCACAGGTCAGGATGGAGACCTCTCTGTTAACTCTTTCCCTCTCAGTGCTTCTTCTCTATCATTTTGTCAGGCTGTCACTCTTCTTCTTCTTCTTCTTCTCTCCCACCCTGTGTCCCTTTGTTCTTCTGTCCTCCCACGTTCCTCTCTTTCTACCTGCCTGTCATGCTCCTCCCTGTCGTTCTTTCACGTCTCTTCTCTTTCCCGTGGTGAGGAACTCACCTTGAAGGCAGCTGTATTGTTTCATAATGCTGCATGGATACAGCAATTACCTGCTACTGTAACAAGTGGGCTGTGTGTATAATATGTGTGTGTACAGTATGTGTGTGAGACCTTGGCCATGCATATTTGAATGGTACTTTAATGCACTGTATCCAGCTCTGAGTGAGAGTGTGTGTGTGTGTGTGTGTGTGTGTGTGTGTGTGTGTTTTACTCCTGACAATAGAGCAGTGGTGTAGTGAAACAAGCCCAGGTGTGTGTGTGTGTGTGTGTGTGTGTGTGTGTGTGTGTGTGTGTGTGTGTGTGTGTGTGTGTGTGTGTTGATGTGAGTGGGGTTGACGGTTCAGTGGCAGGAGGGAGTAAGTGCTCCAACCGATCTCCATCAAGATCTTTCTCTCTCTGCTGCTCCTCCATCCTCCTCCTCCTCTCCTCCTCCTCCTCCTCTCCTCCTCCTCCTCCTCCTCCTCCTGCAGGACGAGGGATGACGAAATGAGGAGAGGATGGTTAAAGGGAGGAATAAATGGATAGAGGCGGAGGAGAAAGAGAAAATCCCTCATCGTGTCATCGTTAAGTGGCATTAAACTTTTCAAAGGTTGTATCTAAATCAGTATTTTGACATCCACTTCCTGAATTTCCTAAAAAGAGACAACATCACATCCTCCCCAAGACTCCCCTGAAGGAAGAGATCTAATATCTCAACGTGACCTTCCTGGGTAAATAAAGGATAAATAAATTAGAAAGAAAATAGAGGATACAAGAACAGAGCATTAGTTTGGCTCTGTGTAATATTCAGGCACAGGCAGGCACAAATACATGAAAAATATTTTGTCACATATCATAAATACCTGCTTAATTAAATAAAATACGAAATGAAAAATATATTTAATTAAAATACATGTCATCACTCACATTTTAGGTAGCCACAGTTCACAGCCTCATGGAAATGATATTTTACAATTCTTCATATTCTAAACTGACAGACTTTGTTAAAACAAGTCATTTGTTGTCACCGATGTCAGTTCTATGAAGCTGAGATGGATTCATTCTGTTAACGTTTAGAAGTGATCAGTGCGACGCAGCAATGTTAGACAAAGTCAAGTTTATTTAAAAAGCACATTTAAAACAACCAAAGAGCTGCACTGTAATATATCAACAGTTAATAACATGACAAACAGTAAGATAACAGCAGAGATAACATAAAAATACCATCTCATGTACAAGTAAATACACAGAGGAACAGATTTAAACAGATTCAGAGTTCGTCTCTCAGCATTTTCATAGCTTCTAACTGAATCTCTGTGGTTTGAAGTTTAGTTTATCTCATATTTGTTCTTCATTGTATCTGATTTATTTTAGTTTGATGTTTACTTCCATTTCCTCATTTTGCTGCTTCATAATAAAAGCTTTTAAATAAAATAATGGGGAGAACTTTTTCAAGAAATGAATTGTTTATTCACTGTTTTACAGCCGCCCAGCTCGAGCTAAACAGGTTTAACAGCCTGATGAAGTCAATGATTGCTCAAAGTTAAAAAGCAAAGCTCTCACTCGCTTGGTGTGAGATTTCAGATGGTTTCTTCAGGAGGTTTTGTCTTTCAGTGCTCTTGCGATGCTCAGAGAGAGGTGCATTTTTCCTTCCTTTTGAATGTAAATCCATCACTTCCAGGGTTTCACCCAAAAGTGTCTTGGATAAAGTTTGAATCCAGACTTCTCTGAGTCTCGGATTCTGCAGCACGCACACTTTGGCGTCCTCATTGTTCTACTGTTGTTCTGAGCTCGGTGTGTTCCACTGACACACACAGACACACACACACACACACACACACACACACACACACACACACACACACACACACACACGAATACACACACACAGACCTGTTAAATGTGTTTTTAAAAAGTTAAGTAGGCCCACATACTGAAATACAGTGTATTCCTGTATGTTAAAATGCTTTACAATGATTTTTCCTGTTTTCCTGGAATTAAACACTGATCTCTAGTGGGTCTTAAACAACTGGATGAGTTTCAGTGATTTTACAGTGAGCTTAATGATCTAACTTTTATGTAATTTTCAATCGGGCAACAACTAACAGTAATTTGTTTTATCAAACAGTGTCCATCGTAGTTTCCCCAAGCCTAAAATGATGGTTTTAAATATCTTGTTTTGTTCAACCATTGTCCAGAAACTCAACAATATTCAGTTTACTGTGACACAAAACAGAGAAAAACAGCAGATCCTCATGTTGAAGAAGTTGATAATATAAACACTCGTGTAATTTTGGAAGACTAGAACAAACAGCATATGTTGTTGTTTAGTTTGGAGATTTGGGGAACAGCTACAGAGTCTCCCGTTTGGCAAAAAGAACTGCAGCGTCCAAAAACTGCTGCCAAAATAGCTGCAAGGACAAACGTTGGCAGCAGTGAAGAGAGCACAGTTTGTTTATATCTGCTTCATCCTGTTAACACACTTCATCTTTGAATGATACGTTAATGCTAATAAATAATAATAATAATAATGATAATTAAATATTGTCTGTCAAATGTTTTCCCATTCTGTCCTTTCTGCTAACATGGTGTGAGTGCTGCATTACTGCAGTGAGTGACTGACTGGATACAAACTGAATATCAAATCAATCAGTGATGCAAAATTGCAAGAATTCCTTTATTTTATTTTATTTATTTATTTAAGAAAATGCACCCAGGCAGTAGTTTGAAGCTGGTTCCCAGCTGGAACCAAAGTGGCCGTGGGTGTGCCATGTTCTACAGGTTGTTGTGCTTTGTGCAGCGCCCTCTGTTGATGATGATCCTTGATTACAATGGTTCTGCTCATCACTGGTTGAAAAGCGGGCTGGTTCCAAAGATGTTGAATGTAAACGGTTCAAGACTTAGAGCTTATTTGGTGGAAAAAGGCCCAGAAAGTTCATCTATCAGTACTTTTGTAGCTTCTAAAAGAATCTCTGTGGTTTGATGCTCAGTTTATCTCCTGTTTGTAGTTTCTAGTTCCTGGTTTTGCTGCTGCATAATAAAAGCTTTTAGATAACAAAATAATGGGGACTTATGTTGTGAAGAAGTTTTGGAAAATGAAGTGTTAATTCACTGTTTACAACTACACACCTTCATGCAGATAGCCCTGTTCTCATGGAGATGCAAATCCCTGCAGTGCTGGGATGATGCTCTGAGTCAAACAGAGTGAAGCCGAGCCAGCACGTGTATGAAAAAGGAGAATAAGATGAGCCGCTTCTCAACCTTGTGAATTAGTTTCCTGTCATCCATGTTGACTGCTGCACAGAGGAGAAACACAAACATGAAACATCGGTTGAAGCTGATGGAAATGTGCAAAACTCTTTTCGCTGACACACACAGAGCAGGTTAGGACATCTTCAGTGGGAAAAGCTGAAATAATCTGATGTTCACTCACTCTCATCGCCTCCAGTTAGAAAGCAGTGTCAGGTGTATTTTTCTTTTTTTTTCAGAGAGGCTAAATGGTAAACAAGAATATACTGACAGAGGAAGAACCATGTGAACAAGGTTTTTGAAGAAGGAGAGGGAGGGAGGGAGATGAATCAGTAGGGAGGGAGGGAAAAAAAAGCTGGTAAGAGGTTTGAAAGAAAGAAACTGGCATGAGATGAGATGGTTGGAGAGGGTGGCATCATGGGAAGGTGGAAGGATGGAGAAGACCAGCTGGAGGGAGTGAGCTGTGTGTGTGTGTGTGTGTGTGTGTGTGTGTGTGTGTGTGTGTGTGTGTGTGTGTGTGTGTGTGTGTGTGTGTGTCTACAGCAGGTGGCAGAGTGTATAAGGCCTTGTCATTAAAAGGTCACTCTGTTCCCTGTACCTCATATAGAAGCCAGAGGACGGTTGTAGGCGTCCAAATGCCACAACACTCAGAGGAGCTGAGAGGCAGAGTTGAAGTGCCTTTCCTGCTCAATTAGACTTCAATCCAAGGAAACCGACAGGCAGCAGAGCCTCTTCTCATTCCTCTAATGTACAGCACTGTTAGTGATGTATGAAGCGCTTGGGTTGGGTCGCCTGGTCATGTGGACGGCCTGAGTGTCAGCCAGAAAGATGGATCTGTAAGAAAAATGGGGGAAAATGTTTTCGGAGTTCCCAGGAGAAATGTGCTTGTAGAAAAATAAAACAAGGCCACACTTTTTCTTTTTTATTTCCAAAATGAAAACACGTCCTTGAAAGTGAATCACACCCTGAGGACAGCCCTGCCTTGAATTTTTATTGACAATTGCTTTACAGTTTAGATTAAAACATGAGCTGGCCTGTCAATCAATAGCTGTGTTTGCATGGACATTAATATTTCACTAATAATCACAATGATTAGCGAATCAGAATAAAGATGTCTCGTGCAACCATCTCGATCAGAAGAGACTGGCCCTGATTGGAAGAAATTTTCAGACAGGTTGAGATGGGTGGTGAAAACTCTGGATAATCCATTCAATAGGAAGACATTAGTGCCTGATAGTCATGTAAAAGGTAAATCCCTGGCTGAAATTAATGTATTCATTCATTCTTTCAGTGCAGATTTGCTCCACATGGTGGGAACATTAGATGATGTGAGATCGGTCGGGGTACAACAGACTGCAGATCTGTCGATGCCCAGATTCCATAGGAATCACTACAACATTTTATTTCTTATTGATTCCTACACAAGTTTCAGTTAGGGGGTTCTGACACTGTGCATCATTGGAGACTACCGTGGTTTTAGCAGAATTTAGTCTTGTCGTTCCTTCAGTCAAACACTACAGTATCTCCAGCTCAGACTAGCTTGTTGGTGATTTAGTCCAATTAGATCACAGCTTGAAATATTCAAGAAACCAGAGGAGAGACCACTGTTGCTACAGTTATCTAGCCAATTTTAGCGTAGCTCTGTGTTTCGACTGTTAACATTTATCCGTGGTAATTAGTGTTTCATACAACTGTGCTGTGAAGAACATACGAGGGACAGAACCAGAACTAGTCAGGTCTGATAGACCCGGAGACCTTGACAGATTTTAAGGTTGTTGAATGTCTCAGTGGTCGAATGACTCAAAACGAGATGTTCAAAAAAGTGTTTGAAGTGATGAACAAATGTAGAATCCACCAAACCAGCAAACAAATCAAAAGCCACTTTGTTTTAACCGATTGAACCACTTCTTCTTCTTCTTCTGTTAGATTAGACACTTCACAGTGGGTGGAGCCAGTTTGCGCATGTCAGAGAAGTTATATTTCAGTTAAATGCTTTGGGGCATGTAAACACACTTTTCAGTCCCTCCAGGAAGTTGTGATGTTGCAGCCCCAACAATTCACGCAAATTTGACCAATCATCGTTGTTTCCATTCTGTTCCGTTCTACCAATCACAGCAGTCCCCTGTGCTAACGTCATACATATACGTATCAATGAACCGAACCAGTCTTTTTTTCTCTCTTCTTTTTTTTTTTTTGCATTTAATTAAAAAAATAAAAATTGCTTGAACATTTGTCATTTTTATTGACATTCATCAATGCTCTGTGAACTTTTCTTTTTTAATTTTGTCCTGTTTTGACTGAGTTTGAGCTCTTTGATTCTGCTTCTTTGTAAAATGCCCATCTGGTGCACGTCTTCATTTACAAATACAGCAGATTTTTATATTTGTGATTCCTATTTTCACTTGGTCCTGCAATTTCATTTCAAAAACTGCCTAAAAGCATCTCAACATGCATTGCAGTGTTTTCAAAAAGCTTCCATGAAATCAGGCATTTTAGGCCACAACAATCTTTAAAAAAGGCCTTCAAAATCCTGGAGGGACTGACGTCTTATTGGATCACTTTGTTTAGTGTCCACGGAAACAATTTAGTAGGAATCATAATTATTTCAGTTGGGGTAAAGAAATATTGTCCATGTAACTGCAGCTGTTGTGTTTCTTCACAGAACAACAATTCTGAGAGTAAATTTCAAGTTTTATTTTAACATTTAATGTTGAAATGAGTGTGAGAACTCCTCACAGTTTTATGTCAGTTGTTCTTTGTAATTACCACAGTTTCCTCCTCTCCTTCAGCTCTGAAAAGCTGTTGTGCTGGTCACAGCCTCTGCTGTTGCTATGAGCCTTTATAAAAGCTCTTTAAAGTGCAGCACTCTTGAATGTGAAAGATGAAATATTTTTAACTTTTACTAGTTTTTTTTTTCCCGGTGCTTAAAGCCTGCTAAACTCTGAGCACTGAGGGACACAGCAGCAGCAGCAGCAGCTCTTTCCTCTGACAGCGAGGAGATGGAGGTTGGAACACGCAGCCAAAGAGCTTGTGGTTGATATGACTCCCAGAGTTAATATCAGGTGGGTGTTTTCCTAACCAGCAAGCTGTCAGGGCATTTAACTGGAGTAGGCAGCTCATTTCAGCAGAGCAGATGGTCTGCACACACACGCCAATGTCCAGCTCAGAAGCAGCTTGTAAATCACTTTTAAGAGCCTCTGACCGCCACCTCGCTTTTCTTCCTTTCCGCTCCACTCAACTTAACAGCGACAGCTGAAGTGAAAAGCTCTTACTGTACGACGGTTCAGAGCGGCAGTCTGAAAACTTGTGGCTCACGGCCGACTGATGAGTCCAGGGAATATTAGTGTTTAAAGTTTCATAAAAGAGCCAACGGCCTCACAGTCTGATGGACATGTGTCTGACCAGAAGATCACTGGACTTTTCAGGAAAATCTGTGCAAGTAAAATCAATCAGAAATTAGAGCTGGATGATACTGAAAAAAAAAATCTTTTTGCAGTGATTTTGACTGACATTGCAATTGTGATGTAATTTGCAATATTTGCAGAAATTATATTTTTTCTTTTTTCTCCTTTTCATTGAAAAACGTTAAAATGATTATAGTATGATTTTTGGATTGCTGCCAAAATTTGCATTGGATAACTGTTCTGTTGGTTTGTCTGTCAGTTTGATCTTAAGCCAAATAGTGGACCAGAGCAGGCCGGTAATAATTTTACCACAAGGTGTCACAGGTGACTCGTCCGCTCCCAGGTGGAACATGCAGTCCATGGTTTACAGTAGCAAGTCAGTGTGTTTACCGGATAGCGTTCCTGTAAATGTTTAGCAGTTAAACTCTTGTGGAGGGTATTTTTTCACTGAAACACCAGAGGGCTTTTAATCTGAAACGGGTACAGGAAGTGTTGAGTTTGTGCAGTAGCTTTAAGAGGGCAAATGGGAGCAGATCAAAACGAGGTCGTTGTTTATTAATTTCTCAGCAGTTTATTTCATAAGTTAGTTAGGAACTTAACTCAGCACCACCTGCTGCTCAGCCATGATGCGTACTCAGCCACGCACTGCAGAGACGGTCCACGTCTCCAATGATGCCTCCTAGTGGAACACATCAGATATAGCAGAAACAACATCCGTTTTGTTGTGTTCTCAAATTCAGTTGTTGTTGTTGTTTGCTTAGTGTTTGCAGTTATCGAGGTTGCTGTTCCATTTCTTTACACCAGTTGTGTTGTCATCGCATTGAACGTCCCGAAAACACTGACGGTGGTGAGCCTCCTCTGTGCCAATGCAGTAACAAATGTTGGTGCAGTCAGCTGGTGTAAAATCAAACCACTTTGTGTTTGTTCACTGGTAAACTTGGAAACTGACCTGAATCCCACTCGTGAGGATGTTTTTGTACAGCTCTGTACATTTGTATCTCATGTTCGTACCTGTTTTTTAGTGCAGTGCAGAAAAATTAAGCATTTGAATGCTGATTTGGACGTTGATTTTCATGGCAGTTGTGGAACCTCTGAACCATTCGGGTCAGCCCTAAAAAACAAGCATACTTGTTGATTCAGCACCAAACAAGATCATGACTTCGACAATGTCAGTTACTGCAATTAATGAGCAGCGTTTTACCTCTGTGTCATAAATAAGAAAGCGGTCTGAATGATTTTTGTACCTGGTTCAGTCATTTAGATGTTGATTCAGTTCTGTGACTCCCTGGTTAATGAGATTGGTCAAACACTCCATCATTGAAGCATCGCTGTGAGACTGATTGCTGCTTTCTTCTTCCCTGAAAGCCTTTCCTCTTGAAGATATGTGGTTTTCATCCGACAGCAGCAAAATTAAGTGCTAGTGGCAAACCAGTGCGCTGCAGCAAGGCTAACCTTGACTCGAGCTGTCACTGTGAATTTATTCAGCTAATGCTATAGGATCCAACCTTGGACAGAACTCATACTGGCTGCCAGGCGAGCCGGGTCACCAGATCTGCTCGCAATTGCAATGGACTCATTTCATGACGCTATTTTTCAGCTTTCTGAGAGAGCTGCGCGTGCATGCAAGTGTGCACTCTACGCCTCTTCACATCACTCTGGTTCCATGAGGCCGTGCTCTTTAGAAGTGGCCCCTCCAATGCCTCTCAATCCTGGCCAGAAGCACCCCCCCCCCTCCAGAGAGACATCCACGCCAGATCCCCTCTGTGCTACTGACCCACCCGCCTGAGAGGCTCCTGTCTGAGCAGAGAGAGCCGGGCCTCCTTTTCCTGGAGCCTCTCATTCTGCAGAAAAAGGCGTAGTGATAAAGAGGGCTTGTCAGAAGATGGAGCTGACATTACAGGTCCTCTCCACAGGGGATAAACTGAAGAGAGGGAGAGCAAGAGGATGCAGAGGGGAAGGCAAATGGAGAGAGGACGAGGATGACGTCTAGGAAGGAGAAAGGAGGTGGAGGAGAGGAGTGCCTGGAAACAAGGAGAACAAAATGGCGGGGAGGAATAGATAGAGGCCAATATATTGATCTGCTGACATACTGAGCTTGACATTGTCTGCAACTCCTGATATTACCGATGTTCCATTAAAACCTGTTTCCCCTCTTTCTTTCTAATGGAGGAGCAACAAAAGGAGATAGGACAGTGAAAGAGACAGTGGGTCAAACAGATTAGTGAACTCTCATTCTGACGTCCCTGCATGCCTCTCATCTCCTATACAACCCCCCCACCCCCCCCATACATCCATCATTTAACAAGCTACAGCAGCTCTCCACCACAGTCTTCTCTCTGTGTTCTGAATGTGTGTTCAGAGCAGATTCAGGTCTCAAAAAAAAAAAAAAACACTTTGTACAGGTTTTCCACAGGTGTCTTAAAAAGTCTTAAGAAGTGTAAAATCCAAAAATCCAAATTATAGGCCTTAAATGTCCTAAAACTACGGAGGTAGTTCTGATCGATTCCTATATCTAAATCTGCCAATACTTCAGTCTGGAAAGCTTGTGTAGTTTGTGTAATGGCATCCTTCAACCATTGCGGGGCATTGTAGAATTCTGGCTTGTGACAATAACAATCGCAGCTGATAGGCAGAGACAGCCCTCATTTGCATAATTTCCCATGCCGCATTGCTGAGAGTTTAAAGGAACATTTCACCCCAAAATAAAAAAAAATGCATATTATTCCTCTTATCTCTAGAGCTATTTATCCAACTAGATAATTTTGAGGTGAATATTAAAGTTTTGGAGATATCAGCCAAAGAGATGTCTGCCTTCTCTCCAATGTAATGGGACTAGATGGCATTATTGATCACAATTTTACCCTGTCACTCATTCCTAATTGCTAAGACTTGTGACTTCCCTCAGCTGAACGTAACAAACTCATACATGTTCTTGTGTCTGAGGACAGTGTCTTTTTTATGTTCATCACATTTTTTTTTTTTTTTTTTTTTTTTTGGTCCATTGTGCATCTACTGAGGCGTTCCTTGATATAAAAAAGTTTGGGAACTTCTAACCTAGATTGTATTATTGCAAAGTTACATATATATATATATATATATATATATATGTATATATATATATATATATATATATATATATATATATATATATATATATATATACATGCCCTTGTCTATTTCAGTGATAATTGCCTTCAATTGATTTTTTGACTATTTTCATAGTCGATTAGTCAGTTAATTAGTTTCTCGATTAATAGTTGCAGCTCTGTTTTATTGGAATAAGTGTATGCATTGTTGTACATCTGGACAATATATCAATATTATATTGTATCATGATATGAGACTAGACATCGTGATTGATTTTGGATATTGTTATGTCATGACATGGCGTAAGTCTTGTCTTTTCCTGATTTTAAAGGCTGCATTACAGTAAAGTGATGTAATTTTCTGAACTTACCAGACTGTTCTAGCTGTTATTATCTCCACATTACCGATGATTATTGACCAAAAAATCTCACTGGGTTCATATTTTGTGAAAACACCAGTAGTCTTTCCGCAATATCAAGGAGGTATTTGGTCAAAAGTGTTGTGACATCTAAGCATTTTATCACGTCAGCTGCTTACAGCCCTCGATGCACATAACATGTCATCAGTCACAACCTATGTGATCAATAATCTTTGATATCTATCGATATGAAACTTAACTATCGGTGTATTTATCCAGCTATATCGCCCAGGTCTGTTTTATTGGATCATTTAATTTTCGCCCACACTCACTCCCTTTTGATTTTGCTTCATGTTGAAAATCAGGAGCTGCTTTTACTTTACACACTGAGCTCCATCAGGACGTTGAAAACTGTGTTTGTAATGTTTATTTTTCCATGTAATAAGAATCAGAATAATGTTCGCACAGACAGGCAGACGTTGCTGTGACAGGTAAACAGTCAACAATAGTGCGGATGGACATGTAGACAGCAGGCGGGTGGAGATGTTGTCAGGTGAACAGGCTGGAATTCAGCCAGGCTGCAGTCAATAAAGACAGAGAGGGAATATGTGATGAGGAGAGCAGAGTTTACCTCCCTGCATGGCTCACACTGCCCTCAGGGAGAGAGACACTGCCACACACACACACACACACACACACACACACACACACACACACATCCCTGCACCTAATCATGTTGGTGTACTGTACACACACACAACCACATTAGGAGGCTGCATGTCTAGAAATCTTTGTTACACTCATACACACACACACATACATGCATATATATAATGTGTGTTTGTATACACAGCAAACACACACACTCAGTGGTGCTGTAGGCCAGTGGCCCACATGGTCTAATGTGTTAAAGCGGTGCAGCAGAGGAAAGTAGGGCAGTGGGAAACAAACGACAGGATGACTTTGATCCCCCTCCTCCTCCTCCTCCTCCTCCTCCTCCTCCTCCTCCCTTCCTCGTCCCCCCACCCCCCCACCCCTGCTACCCAAAGCCGAGCGGGAGGATGGGATGAAGAGGAGAGGGGCAGCGTGGAGGAGGGAGAGGGTCTGAACTGCAGGATGGATGGAGGGATGGAGGTCAGGCATTCAGCTGAATTAGAAGGAGAGGAGGGAGCGCTGGATTAAATCATCCCCTCTCTGTCTGTCACCAGTAAAGTGGATGTTTCTGGATGGAGGCCAGCAAGCTGAGGCGACGATCATTTCAGTCAGAGGTTCAAACCAGAGCTCAGCTCTTCTCCACTAAAAATTTACACAATCAATGGACGATTCTGCAGCACATGATTTACGTGCACAGTCAAAGTTCAGTGTCATACAGGAAGCAGTTTGTCCTTCATTTAGAAAGTAGAGAGGTGGAGGTTGAAATGGTGGATGGATGAGGAGGTGTGTCTGAATGTCTCGAGGCTGGAGTCCAACAGTTAATGTTGTTGCTGTTTTTTAATCATAGTCACAGTGTTTTTCTTTCCTGATCCTTCGTCTGTACCAGGTGTCTGCTGCCTTTGTTCTCAAAAGAGAATTGGCTAAATTCTGTCTATTTTCTCCCTGTAATGGGATTTGGCATCCACAGCTAATCTAGTGAGACTCAAAGGTAGCCACTAGACAGCTAGGAGGAAAAAGCATGAAGCCTTAAATGCAGGCTAAGTTGCACATTTTAGTTGATGAAATAAAAAAACTTTTTTTTATTATGTGTATAGGCTACATATTTCTGTAGGCTAGGGCTGAGCAATTTTGAAAAAATATCAAATTGCAATTATTTTCACTAATTTTGCAGTTGCGATACGATGAGAGGTATCTTATTTACATCATTATTCTTATTTTGACTGAAAAACATGTTAAAATGACTGTGATGAGATTTTTTTTTTTTTTTTTTTTGCAGGAATCTGTACCAAATGAAGATGTTTTCTTTAAGTTTGACTAATCTGTTGTGTAGGACAGAACATCTCTGCTACATTTTGCCTTTAACAAATATTGCACTTCCTGCAGTTTGAAAATTGCAGAAAAACACATTGTGAGTTCAATAAAATTTAGATTAATTGTGCAGCCCTAATAAGGTTGTATGTGGTAATATTGTCATGATTCCATAACTGGTCAGTTGATTAATTAACTTAAAGATCTATAGAGCAGAGGTCCAACTTCAAATAATTATTCTGTTGGCCCGTGTTAATAAATTAATTTAATTTTATATCTTTGTTTTCTGCGAACAAAAAGCAGTTGCAGCTTTTAGAGTATGTTTTAGATACTTTTAATCTGAGGGATTTCTAAATATCCTGGTATACCGTAATAATTTCATACCACCCAAGTCTAATAACACTATCCAAAATCTAAAGCAAAATCGAGTCTAATTTTCTATATTGGGAAAAGGAGTCTTTGTGAGATTTTTAAAAACACATTGAACAGAAAGTGACTCTGCTGCAAAAAGCATCTGCATGGCAATTTACTGCAGCCAGTGAACTTTAAATTACAACAGTGTCTTATGAATATTTCTCATGTAAATGCCCTCAGCATTGTTTCCCTAGCACACACACACACACACACACACACACACACACACACACTCTCACACACACACTCACAGTTGTAGGTCGCTGTGGTGTCAGCCTGCTGGAGGACCATTGGCCAACTTAATGGAAATACCATTAAAAATGCACAGAGGCATTAACATGTGACATTTATCTTTGATTTTGGGGCTGCTGGATGTGGGTTCATTTATGCTCTTTGGATCGTGCAGCTCGTTATTTGTGTGTTGATGTATGCACATTCATTATTTTGTGTATGTTTGCATGTGTAACATAATGTTTTTACATGAGGCTGCATCTCATTAAGCTGCACATAAACCTGCATGGTGTGTTGATATATATATATGTTCTTAAGTTACACATCAAATACACAACTCTGTGTGCGTGCGTGCGTGCGTGCGTGCGTGCGTGTGTGTGTGTGTGTGTGTGTGTGTGTGTGTTGGTGAGGGATGCTCTCCACTGAGCGGGGTACAGTAGCTGCTTAATTATTAACAGCCCCCCACACCCTCTTTCAAGACTCAAACTTAAATAAGGAGCTGGGCAATTAATATTACAAACCTTTTGTACTGAACACACACACACACACACACACACACACACACACACACACACACACACACACACACACACACACACACACACACAGCAAGTGATGCTGATAACTATCCAAACAATTAGTTTTGCTTACAGTGAGCACCAGCTGTGATTGTGCACAACCTGTTGACATATTTATATTGATTGTATAGTTTGTGTGTGTGTGTGTGTGTGTGCGTGCGTACATGCAAATAGCTCTGCTCTTATTTCCCAGTATGTGTGTGAGAGGCTCAATTTGTTTGTTTGTCATCATGTGCATTATAGTTGTGTATCTTTCACACCCTGTAAGCTGTATGTGAGTGTCTCCTCGTTTGTGTGTGTGTGTGTGCGTGTGTGTGTGTGTGTGTGTGTGTGTGTGTGTGTGTGTGTGTGTGTGTGTGTGTGTGTGTGAGTGTGTCTGTGTGTGTGTGTTCCCCTGGTAAGTGCAATTAGCCAGCTGACTCGGAGTGGAGTGCAGTAGCCTCCTGTCTGGCTCTAATGAGGTCTGGAGCTGTGAGAGAGACTCAAACCTCCACAACATTTTTACACGAGTGTCAGACTAAACCTGATAAGTCCTCAAATCAGCACCAACACTTCTTACTAGTGTGAGTATAAAGGAGCAGTACACCAGACTGAATCAGCAACTGGGTCCATTCTGTCCTGTGAGGTGCAGTATTTTGTGGAAATGATGCCAGTTTGCAGCAGCAGTTGAAACTTTGTGAACCACTTATGATCATGTTTAGCATCTCAGCCAAAACACTGAAGCCAACTGAACAACAGTTTCACTTACCTGTAGATTCTGGCAAAAGTAAACATAATCAGGAGCATGTGTGATACATCAACTTTTCTTCTAGCAACACTCAGTCAGTGTTTGTGAAGTTTAAAGTGAAATTCTTTCTCATTCTTGCTTGATATACGACTTCAGCTGCTCAACAGTCTGGTGTCTCTGTCGTATTTTGTGCTTCATAATGCACCGCACATTTTCAATGGGAGACAGATCTGGACTGCAGGCAGCTCAGTCTAGTACCTGAACTCTTTTACTACAAAGACATGCTGTTGGAACACGTCCACAAGGTGTCTTGGCATCGTCTTGCTGAAATAAGCAGGGATGTTGTCTGAATGGTAGCATTGTCGCTCCTAAACCTGCATGTTCTGCTTTCTTTCTGCGGCAGAATCTACCTGAACTACTTTCTTTTCTATGAGAAAGAAAATAGTTCCTACAGGAAACTGCTCACAACAAGATCTGTAGCTCATCTTGGGTAACAAGATCACTATTTTCAGAAAGATGCTTTGAGCACCACAAGCTGAGTGCCACTCAGTCTTAAAGAGAATCCAGACATCTCTACAGCCGATATGTCCAAAACTCTACAACCAACACCAAAAGAATCTAGATGGTTAAATAGTGCTACAGATTTTGGGGTGAACCAGTCCTTTAACATAGTCATTTTGAGCATGCTGATATTGACATTTAGCTCACAGAGCTGCCAGCATGCTGTAGACTCTTAGTTTTGTGTTTTCAGAAGTTAAATTAACTGTTAAGCTTCCTAATCTTCAATCAGCAGCAGCTGAGTGGAGCTGAAAAGACAGTGGCTGGACAAACTGTGTCCCTGAGAATAAAAAAAAAACCCCAATAATCTGTCTGCTCAGTGGATACAGTGAGGGGCTGCACAATAGATATACAAGACAATACAGTACACAATATACAAGGTTGAAAGTAGGCGACAACAGTGAAATTAGCAACAGCTGATAGAACGTTTTGTGCTGGAGAGCTTGAGTGTAACATGTCATACAGCAGACAGTCACATGTTCTAGAGAGAAGTTTTGTGTGATTTGATTGGCTGCAAATAGGTGCAAACTAAAAGAAGAGGTGCTGACATAGTGCCATGCATCAGATCTGCACCTCTCTGTGTGGACTGAGGCATTTACAGAAATGGAAATGTTGTTTTGCGCATGAGATGGTGAACTAGGGCTGCACAATTAATTGCAGTTGCAATAAAGTGGCAATATGGCTGAGTGCAATATCCAAATCGCAGAACCAGATCCAAATCACAATATTTGTAAAAAAGGAAAAATCTGTGAGAAAACAGCATTCTGATGAGTAGAGCTGCAGAGATGATCTGACCTAAAAGTCTTGTTCTCCAGATGAAAGAAACCATTTTGGTTTGGTACAGACCTCAATAAATATCACATCATCACAATTTATTTTATTTGTTATTTCAGTAAACATGACAGTTGCAATGCAATAGTCAAAATATGGCTTTTTTACCAAATCATGCAGAATTATGATGAACTAAAATCACAGAGAAATCTGTGCTGGTGTGGACTGAACTTTGTAGTCCAACATATATTTGTATTATTTTTTCTCCAACCTGAGCGGAGCAGTGAGAATGATGTGACCCTCTCTGCATTTCTTGTTTTTCATTTTCAGAGTGTCACAAACACACCACACATCCTTCACTCTCCACCCTTTTCCTTCCAAACAACCCCCCACCCACCCCGTCCCCCTCGCCCACTTCAACAAACCCTGTAAGGTTCAAGGTGTCTGTGTGTTCACTGAAGACTCTGTGTGTGTGTGTGTGTGTGTGTGTGTGTGTGTGTGTGTGTGTGTGTGTGTGTGTGTGTGTGTGTGTGTGTGTGTGTGGTTGGGGGTAAGACCTTGGGAGTGTCAGTGTTCTCTTATGGTTTTATGGTTTGGAGAGTTGAGGATGGCCAAAGGTTGCCTCAATAAAATGTGTCCCAATCTGAAATTTGTACCCATGGTTATCAGCTGGTCCCCTTCTCGAGAACATAATGCACACACACACACACACACACACACACACACACACACACGCACGCACACACACACACACACTGTACACATGTGCAGTGCCTTTTTAGTTGGTGCAATAAAACAAAGAGACAGAAAGACACCTGAGGGACCACCACTCTCTTCAGCAGTGAGACTTAACCGGCTGATAACATGAAGAACAGAGAGGGATCAATGTATCTGTTGTCATGGGGAAAGAATAACTTAATATGAGAGGAAATCTGATAGAGGACATACATACACATCACACACAGCCTGGTCGGTGTACTCACTTCACTGCAGACAAAGAATCGTTGGGCTTTCATTAGGAGGCAGTAAAGTTTCTTTCAACCTTTATTTTAACTCAAAAATACACTGAGGAAGAGTCCTCATTTACAATGTAGCTGAGTGAAAAAGAAATAAGCACTCCTAGGCACAGTGAGACACCAATACGAAACTTGGATAAAAGTAAAGATTAAAAATAAAAACAATTAATGCCACAATAAATAAAAACAGCAAAAATTCGAAGAGAAAGAATCAACTAAAACAAGAAATTTGACACAGTTAAAGAGTTCAATTGTCCAAAAGATAAAAATGATAAAAGCATTGATTAGAAATAAACAGAATAAAGTTTTTGCTCATGTGGGATTGATGATAGACTCTTCTCATGGAGGATGTGCTCTACACATGTGCAGACTTACTCTGTAGTTTGTTGTAGTGTCGTGGTTGTGTGGACGAGTCTGCAACAAATTGGAGGTACTCAAATGTCCACTGAGTCTTCACATACACCCTCTGATGATGAAATTTATGTCACATGGACAGTAACGAACCCTCACGTTCCTGTAGACACGGAAAAGTATGATCCAGGCTTCAGTGAGACAGTCTTCCCTGTCAAAAGGGACTCAAATAGTTTATATTGTTAAGTTTGTATTAAATGCTTAAAAATCACTTAATACCATATTTGCACGCTGGTGTTATTGATAAAATAGACTGCATTTGAGCATGAAAACAAAAAAAGCTTTCCCAAAAATCCAAGCTTCCAGTGATATTTACAACTTGAATGTTGACGCTGTTTATTCACCAACTCTTCAGAATTCCAATATGACATGAACGCAGCGTTGTTCCCCACATATTGTTATAGACTGTGAATTTTCAATGTAAAGTTCAGCCCATTATCCTGAAAACAGAATCCCACTGCCCTGAAAATACACACTCAGGAGTTCAGTGGCTGTCTGTCTCACTGCTGCCAAACTCCATTAACATTTTGCTCAATTTAACCGTTATAAACATTTATTCCTTCTATAGATTATTGATGATTTCTTGCAATCCATAAACAGACACTCATTTAGAGAACATTCAGCATTAATGTGAACTCTAATCAAAGTGATATGGGCAAACAAAAACAGTTATTCAAGCCCAGGATGGACATTTCAAAGGAGGACGCCGCAGTTGTATCGTTGTTAGAGAAGCGTGTTTCCTTAATGTCTCATGAAACATTCTGGTTATTTTATGATTTATTATAGAATAAAATATATTTCTGATTTCTCTTTTAACATTAGATACCATTTGAATTGTCATGTGTACACACACCCAACCAGGAAAGACGACAGGAAGCACAGAGATCTGATCGCCACCTCTGGAGGACATTGGTGATTTTTGTTCAATAATGTTATTAGTTTATATAAAAGTGACATTTCTACATATATGTATTTTAGTGTTTTAATGTTGTATGTGCAGACATCTTTCTAAAGATGACTAATGTGCTTTCTTAACACGTCAGTGCATCACACAGTAAATGAGTCACGACGTGTGACGATGTAGTGTATTCCTGAAAATAGAGCGTGCTCGGTGTGTGTGTGTGTGTGTGTGTGTGTGTGTGTGTGTGTGTGTGTGTGTGTGTGTGTGTGTGTGTGTGTGAGGGAGAGAAACTTTAAAAAGAGGCGGACAGAGATGCAGAAAGAGAGTGAAGCTGGAGAAGGAGCATTGAACCTAAAGAACAGAGGCTAAACAGAGAGGAGGAGAGGAGCAGTGGAGGTTAAGAGTGGAGGCATGCCCCCGAGGTGGACGAGATGAGACAGATGTTCCAGAGACGGAGGGGTGGAGGGGCTCTAACCCTCCAATCCAAACCACCCAGATGTTTAAGCTTCGACTCGGCATCCATCCATCCGTCCATCCATCTACTCTATTCTGCCCCATCCATCCTCACCTCCTCCTCCCATCACTCCTTCCTTCCCCCAATCCTCCATATGAGTCGGAAGGGTTAAACACACACACACACACACACACACACACACACACACACACACACACACACACAAACACACACACACACACACAAAATATAAACCCATCCAGCCCTGAAAATACTCGTCATCATCATCATCTTCATTGCTCTTCACCCTCCCCCTTTCCACACACACACCCTAACACAGATCTAGGAATAGATTTGAGCTTCATCCTTTCCACATATTGACCTACAACACACACACACACACACACACACACAAACTTTAACACACACATGCAGATTTGTGGAGGATTACCATTCGCACACGCTGCACACGTCTCTGAGCTGCGGTTTAGATACTGTAGCCGCCCCTCCATCACACACACAGTTGTCATCTGTTGGATTTTAGCAGCATCAGTAGATAAATCCTGTCCAAACAATATTAGCTGTATATATCTGAACTTGATTCATGTCCAGCAGGAAGTTCTCATCTCCCAAAAGCAAACTTTTCAAATTAGAAAAAAAGAAAAGATGAGAATCGATTTTTTTTTTCTTTCTTTCCCTTCTTGTCATTTCTGGTCAGTTTGACCTTTCGTGGTCGATTATCCAGACTGAAGCTCAGGGTCATGAATCACTTTCCACAGGACATGAGAATGTCAGCTGTCAGTCACAGGGAGAAAAATCAGCTGATCTCAGAGGATAACAGGACACCAATCACAATCACCTCAGTACACAGTAAAGAGACGTCATCAGCTCGTCTGTAAGCTGAGGAACAAATTACAGTGGAAACCTCTGATGGTGATCTCATATTGATCACCTTAAACTGATGATTATTATCACCAAATTTCTCGTGCAGATTATTATTGACTTGACATCTGTGTATTTTTTACACAAATATAAAGTAATGAAATGGACAGCTTTGCTAATTACTGAACTTTATTTCCTGTTTCATACACGTTTCAAATGAATTAAATTACAGTACTGTCTATCATTTAAATACACCGTAACACAGCGCCTGCAGTACACTGCCATTGTCTGTAAAAGTACTTTGTAAAGTTTGTGCATTTCCTTGCTTGTTTTTGACAGTTTGTCAGTGAAGGACTAAAAATGTCAAACATTTGCTGGTTGCAGCTTCTTAAATGTGACTATTTTCTGTTTGTATTTGATATTTATCACGGTAAATGAAGATTCTTTGGACTTTGGACTGTTGGTTGGACAAAAGAAGACATTTCAAGACGTCACTTTGTTCTCTGGGAAACTGTGATGTGCATTTTTCCACATTTTACAGTCTAAGCGATTGATTGTGATAATTAACAGCAGATAATTGATAATGAAAATAATCATTAGCTGCCTGGTCTGTGGGTGTGTTTCTACAGTACCAGTCAAAAGTTTGGACACACCTTCTCATTCAGTGTTTTTTCTTTATATTATTATTTTTGATTGATTGATACTTGAGACATCAAAACTATGAACCATGGAATTATATGGAGTTAAGCAAAAATGTGAAAACAAGGAATATCTTTTATAATTTAGATACTTAAAAAGCAAAAAAGACTCCTGCACGCTGTCCCCTGAAATCAAAGATGTAATAACGTTAGTAAATCTTCGCTTGCCAGTAATTTTATTGTCTTTTTTTATGCACCTGTCATCTTAAAAGTGTGCAAAAGTTTTTTGCTCTTTAAATAATAATAAAAAACTAATTGTGGACAAAAGACAGCATGTAGAAACATAAAAGCAGAGAAATAATGTAATAATTCCAAAATAACTTGTAGTGAGAGCAAAACTGAATGTTGCTGTGCATCTGGAGGAAAATAAGGCAGCAGTTAAACAAAAATTCAGGTGATGATTCAGTTTAAGGACGAGTCTAGAAATTGTCCACAGGTTTTAACAGCGTCTTACTGTACCATGTCCCTCCATTGACTAAGCCCAACAACAGAACGTAAATCTTTTCCCTCCCTGATAAGATTCTTCCTCTGAAGCATCTTGTTCTTGCCCTTAAAATGTTTACATTAATAAACAGATGATTATTTTTTAATGAGTCTCCTGTTGTGGCTCCTCAGTCTGATTAAATCGGAGCTGTGGGGAATTTCACTTTCTCTTATT
The DNA here is from genome assembly GCF_056507025.1 of Lutjanus erythropterus. NCBI lineage: Eukaryota > Metazoa > Chordata > Actinopteri > Lutjaniformes > Lutjanidae > Lutjanus > Lutjanus erythropterus. Next base: position 2,024,603 of record NC_139322.1, on the reverse strand, counting down.
AGTGTATTTGTTTATTCCCTTGCTGCTCTCTGCTTCCTTCCTTTCCTTTCCTTTCCTTCCTCCCTTCCTTCCCTCCTTCCTTCACATCATGTTTGGTGGTTTGTTTTCTTCGTCTGGTTCAGCCACGCTTCTCTTCTCTCTGTCCTCAGTCTGATTTATTGTCTCTGATGAATGAATGAGAGAAATCCGTAGGTCTCTGGTTCAGTTCTTCTGTATTTCTAACAGAAACACAGCCTCTTTCTTTCTCCGTCTATCAGATATGCCTCTGTCCTCCTCGTCTGTGTTCCTCCTATTCAGCCGTTCAGTCTCTCCGTGTAAAAGAGGACAGAATGGAGGCGTGCGGTGTCAAGGGCAGGTCGTCGTCCTGCACAGAGCTGCAGTGTCATTTTCTGAATACGAGACCAGAAGCACACACACACACACACACACACACACACACACACACACGTCTTTCACACGTTGCTGTTTGCAACATTATATTATCTTCACCCTCTTTTTCTCTTCAGTTTGTGACGCCTGTTTGTGGTTTTGTGTTTGTTGGTTCGGTGTCACATTGAAGTGCTGCACCCCGGCCTTTCTAACACTCTCCTTTCTCACTCCCTCTCTCTCTCTCTCTCTCACACACACACACACACACACACACACACACACACACACACACACACACACACACACACACACACACACACACACACACACACACACACACACAGCTGTTTGGCTTGGTCAGAATTGAAATCAGTTGAAGAGATTTTTTTGTCCTGTGGAAGCTATGAAAGTGCATTCAAACATTTTCTGAACCAAATACAGAAAGACGAAGAAGATAAACATGATGCTCTTGATAACTGTTGATTATGGCTGCAGCTTACAATTATATTCAGAACTGATTTCTATGGATCCATTTCTATGCATTCTGTTGAATGTGACATATCAAGAACGTCTTGACAGAATGTCTTCAAATATGGTACAAATGTCCACTTGGACTCGAGGATGAACTGATCAGACTTTGGAAGCTGTACACAGCAGGTCATCGATTCATCTGTTTGGTCACTGTTCATAATGATCATGATGTTCTGCAAAAACACTTGAGACCAGAGTCCTGCACGGGTCCAGTTTTGCACCCGCCCGCACCTGCAAAACTTAGAGCCAGAACCGACCCCATGCACACAGTTATCTTTAACTCAAACACACCCCGAGCTGTTAATATCATCCTGCAGCCCGGCCTGTGCTTAAACACACATACACAGCAGGTCTGCGACTAATGATTATTTTCTTTAGCGATTCATCTGTCAGTTATTTTCTCAATTAATCAATGAGTTGTTTGGTCTATAAAATGTCCAAAAATGTCCTGAGTGTCCTCAAGTCCTCAAATATCTTGTTTACTGTCAGAGAGGAGTAAAGAAACCAGAAAACATTCACATTTAAGAAGCTAAGATAAAAGAGTTTTGACTTTTTTTTTACTTAAAAAATTGCTCAGATCAGTTAATCAATTATCAAAAGAGTTGCTGGTTAAATTAATAATCAATTACTCAATTAATCATTGCAGCTCTAATACACAGTCACTCCCTTGTGTTCTCAATCCCTGCAGCACCTGTGCTCAGGTAGCTGTCAATGTGTTGCCATAGCAACGACGAGCCTAGCTTGCGGCTCTCAGAAACGAATATGTTTTTTGGCACATTTTACAGGCAGCAAAGTCACTGACAGCGTTCTTCTGTCAGCCTCTGATCACATCAGATTTGTCCACCTTGGGTTTTGACTACGTATTGTACACAACTCGGTGTCTCCACTGGCTATTTATTGTCCGTTTTATCCGTCCGCTAGCTTACATCGCTGTCAGATCAAACAGTGACGTCCATGTTTTGCAGGATGTGAGGTCAAAGTTTCAGTAAAACCCTGGCAGTGGATTAGGTTTGATGTCACTGTATTTGCAGGTTTAAATGTGAAAAATGCTGCATCTGAATTCTCCAGGGGAAAAACTGTTATTGTATTCTCTGTTTTATTGTTATTATCACCTGCTGTTTGCTGCCTGTGTCTGTACCTGTGAGTTTATATAAAGTTATTTTTTACTCATTACACAACTTTATTGTGGGTTACCTGCTGTGGGTACCTGCAGGGACTTGACCTGCTGCAGGACTCTTCTTGCTGTTAAAGCAGCAGTGCACCTGTGATTTTACTGTTACAAGAGAAAAATAGGAAGGTGCAGCTCTTGTGTGGAATTTGAGGTGTTTTTTTTTTCTGTGGCTAACAAATGCATGAAAGCACGGTCGACCAAGACTCTCTCACCGATTAACAGTTTAATCAACTTTCAGGGAACAACCCTATCAACATATTTTTCCAGCTAAAAATGTTTGTACCTTCTTATTTCATGAGCTGAAGCTCACAGGGAGACTTTACAGATGATCTGTGTTACATTAAAGAAAGGTGGAGAGCGCAGACAGCAGAGTAAACAGGAAGGGTCCCGTTCTCATCGTCTTTGTGTTAAAGGTGAAAACAAAAAGCAACACTCGGCTAGTTGCTGTTTAACCCTGACCTACACACACACACACACACACACACACACACACACACATACACACACATACACACACACACACAGGATGGGGGGGGGCTCTGTCTTTTATAAACGACAGTCCTTGGCCTTGTATGTTGAAGGCAGATAGGAAGGAGGTACCAGGACCCCGTCACCTTGGCCCTGTGTGTGTGTGTGTGTGTGTGTGTGTGTGTGTGTGTGTGTGTGTGTGTGTGTGTGTGTCCCCTTTCAGAACGGAGCTATAAAGATCAAACATGTCAAGTTTAAAGCTGGAACTGTGATTTTTGTTTGTTCCCAGAGCTGTGTGTTGTTTGTAGATTTTAGTCATTCATGAAAAAAAATCTAATAATGATAAATTCCACAACATATTTAAAACCACAGAAGCTTGAATTTGTTTAGTTGTTTTTCAGCTGCTCCTGACCTGATTTTGAATTAGTGTTTGCTGATATTTGAATCACAATGATCTGCATTATTGTCAGGAAGGTGCTCTGTTGATCTCACATAAAAGTATTTTATGAATTTCATGAATGCTTAATTATGTATTTTGAGAATTCAAGGACAGCAAAGAGAAATGTATATGGCTTATTATTTTTTCATGTCGTGGAAACACTGTAAAAAAAACATTAACTTAAAGTCGAGTTATTTTCTTAATGATTCAAAACAAATAATGTTTTACTCAATTAAACTTGATATTAATTCAGTTCTTGAGGAAACATGTCCAATAAGCTTAAGATATTAAGTTTAACCATGAAATCTTTGGTCACATGGACAAACATTACAAACAAACTTTTTTTTTTTTGTAATTCAAATTTTTATTTCATTTATCTTTGGTGTTTGACAATACAGACATACATTACAAACAAACTTGATTTCCTTTTACATTTTCTCAGTTTGAAGAATCAGTTCTTCATTTCACAATGCATGCTGGGAAGTCTGTTAATACACTGATCATGTTTCTTCAGAACCTCTTAATCAAACTCTCACCATCAGTTTCAAGTGAAAAGATTTCAACTCAAAAGAGCTGATTTTTTTTCAATTCTGAATTATTCTAAAGTTAAATACAAGAAATTTTAAGTTTTATTAACTTGAGTAAATAAGACTCGTGTTTTTCTCTTAAGTTAAGATTAGTTGATTTCCACTAAATATTTTTTGTGTGGTGTATAAAAAAGGATATAAAGAGGGAGGCGTAACACACAGCAGGACTTTAACTAGTTAATAAAGAGCTGAGGTGAGTTGTGATAGCTCGTCAAGTTTTACAGCGAGGTCATAAAGTTTCACAAAATATGGTTCCAGACAGCAGATGGAGGAGTGTACTGTCTGTGTGTGTGTGTGTGTGTTTATTAGTTTATTAATATGTGTGTGTGTGTGTGTGTGTGTGTGTGTGTGTTTATTAGTTTATTAATATTTGTGTGTGTGTGTGTGTGTGTGTGTGTGTGTGTGTGTGTGTGTGTGTGTGTGTGTGTGTGTGTGTGTGTGGGTGGATGTAAATGGAGCGCTGTGGCTCCAAATCCTGCCCATTGAGCTCTCAGACTGTTGAACCAACACAGTCTGCTGCGTTAAAAAGGCGGCTCAGTCGCCTCTGATAGAAAAGAAAAAAACAACCCCGCTCTTTTTTTCTTAGTCTACTGGAAATTTCTCAGACCCACTAATGTTGATTCCTCTGAACTTTTATGATTTAAATGTCGTCTGTTGGCCTAGTGGATAAAATTCAACTTGACTGCTAAGAGCGTCGTGTTGGGCGGTTAGCTTCATTAACATAAAGAGACTCATTATCAGGTGGAAATAAAGAAGGAAATCAAAAACTGTCATAGACTTCACAGAGTAAGTTTGTTTTAATGCTAAGAAATATTGTAATGACCTTAATTAATCATTAATTATTCATTATAAATAACAACAACATATTTAATGAAAACAGATGAAAGATTATTTGAGACATTTGTACTGGTACATGATGATAAAAAACTAATAATAGAAAAAAGAGACAGAGAAAACTCATGTGCACATACACACTTTTATGTTTGAAAACTGGCCACCATTCACTTCCATTGTTAGAGAGATTCTGTAACACAGTTTTGCAGACTAACAAAATAAACCTGACCTTGTCTGTTTTCGGGTGAACTATCCCTTTAATCTCACCTGCTCAGTCTGTAGGTGACATTTCAATCATAAAAGATTTCAGAGGGGATTCCTGTAGATAATCTGACTCTGACTTTTTAACACTTCATGACACATTTGTTTGTCTGAAGTCACATTCTTCTGTATTTGTGTTGATTATTTAGATTTTGTCATGTGAATGTAGTGAACGTGTGTCTCTTTCTGATAAACAGTCTCTCAGCTTCTGCATTGACAAAATAATCGACCAGTCCTGCTCCTGTTTCTATAAGGATATTTTTCCCCCAAGCTGAAAATACACAGTATATAACATCTTATATTATTCTGTACATTGTACTCTGTAACCTCTTCATGGTTGTCAAGGAAACCTCTCCTTCACTCTCCACTGAGTGACTCCATTAGGTGAGAACGGTGTGATCATGTGTAGGTATTCAGATTCAGCTAATGTGTCTATTTTTGAAGGCTGACGCTGATATTAATATTTTGTGCTGATAATCATGCAAAGTGTTTGCAGGATGTGGAATCTTCTGAAGCAGCGTTTATGGCCGTTTATGTAATAACAATGAAAATAAAACATTGATGCATTCTTGCATGAAATCCAATAAAGCTGAGGGCTTCACATCGCTGCTAATATTGATCTGGTAAATATGTAATCAACCTGAATCATAATCATTATAATGGAGCTGGACAACACTGACTGAACTCTATTGGATTTGTATTAAAAGTACATCATCTGCCACTGTGCTGTATCAATAATATTCCAATAAAATACCAACACATCATATTTGCTGTGACAATTTAGGTGCTGATTTTGGATTTTATTACAAATATGGGATTATCTCTCTTTTTGACAGTCTCTCTGACATGCAGTGAACATTACAGAGAAATCTGAGTTTGAAAATAGTTCATTCTGAGTTAAAACTGCCTGATTTTGTCTCTTCGGGAAGCACAGAAAAGCAGCCTCATTAATTTCATTATAAATTAATCTGAAAATTCTTTTTCTGTATTAATGGTAAAGTCAGAAAAAAGTGAAAAATGTCCACGATGACAACTACAAATGTCTTCATCATTTCGCTATCAGTTAAGCATTAAGGACTGGTGTCCATAAAGTGTTTTTTAATATTTTTAATATGGAGGTGAAGTATTTGTGGTGAAATGTGATATCCTGATCCACACATCATAGTCTACAGATTTAAAAAAAATATATGGTTGTAATAATTTTAAAATGTTTTTCAATGAAAATGAGAATAATGTAGTAAAAATTATCATTCCCTTTAATATCAGATCATATCATGATTGCAATATCAGTCAAACTAATCGCAGTTGTTCAGTTCTGATGATGAGAGCGCGGCAGCCAGTCTCTTTTTATCAGATGCTTGTTCTTGTCAGTCCATCCTGAGCTTTATGATGTCAGACAGAAATGATCGTGCACCATTTTTACACAAAATTTGACTCCATGCAGGTTTTTAAAAGTGGAGTTGAGGATTTGAAGTGTGCCCTGCTCTGCTCATTAAACACACTGCAGACAGTTGAGACAGTGTTTTACCAGAACCTGAAGAAAATCTGATTTGTGCAACTGAATTTTTTAAACAATTGTCAACTTAAAAACATGTGTCAACACATCTGGAACTAGTTTCCATACATGCACACACTTATGGATGAGTTTGTCTACAGACTTCTTCTTCAGTGTAGATCCTGTGGGTTGTCTGTTATGTTTGATGTCTATATTTAATGTGATGTTTTTTAATGTTTTGCAGTGTGTTGGTCTTTTGTTTTGGCTTCTCTTTTGTTTTCTCTGCTGAGGGACTACAGATGTAAATTAGCGTTTTTGCCAACTCTGGCATATTTACATCATGTATTACACTCTGATGTTCATTAATATGGTCTGTCCCTGTTAAATAAATCAACAAATAAATCATTTTTAGTAATATAGTAATAGAGTACATTACACTTTAAAAAGGGCAGGTATGATTTATGTAGGGAAATAAACAAAGAAAAGTTTGTTGATGCTGTCATGCTGACCTTTATTTCACTAAAACTAAAATTTTTAATCCATTTTTAACAGTTAATGATTTAAGGCTGCAACTAACACTTATTTCCATTGTTGATTTATCTGTCGATCATTTTCTCGATTAATCAATTACAGTAATTAATGCTGTCACAATCTTGTCACTTGAAAAATCTGTCTATTTTTTTGATTAATTAATCAGCTGTTTGGTCCATAAAATGCCAGAAATTGTGAAAAATGTTGATCAGTGTTTCCCAAAGTCCAAGATGACGTCCTGTTTTGTCCACAACCCAAAGAGAGGAGTAAAGAAACCAGAAAATATTCACACTGAAAAAGCTAAAATCAAAGAATTGTTTATTAATAATCAATTAAATATTGCAGATGGGAAGAAGATTGATGCATTTTTGGGGGGGAGTTTGAGCCAAACATTTGTTTTTAGAGTTAAATCAAATTAGATGTCGTACCCAGGTTTATTAGATCCATGTCGCACAGTGCAGCTGCAACAAAGCTGGTAAGATTTCTGAAATCTCTTTACAGAATATTTTTTAGGGAAGAGGGATGATACCACACTACAGGTGAGAATACAGAGGAGTTGGTAGATACAGGAGTCTGATGGGGAAGTTTCCTATCAATATATTGATGTGCAGGACTGTCAGGGTTAGACGTTGCACTTTTTGGTGAGATATGTGCAGGTGTGTAGAGCTCTGTGAGGTAGTTGGGGACAGTTATGGGACATCGGGGATTGAAGCAGGCTTTTGAGGAAGAATTAAAACTCTGTGGTGTAGTTTGAGGATAAATTAATCAGTTCTGCCACAAATGGGGCTAATCCAAATCTCTGGAAGGGCTCTGGGTGGTAGTTATGTACACTCCTGAGGAAATATGAGAGCTGATGTGCAGCTTTACAGGAGATACAGGAGCAGAATCAGGGACAGTGCAGGTGTTGGGGGCAGCTATTGGGCTCCTGGGGGGAGTTAGGAGTAGATACAGGAGGAGGGAGGGGTGGATGTGGGAACTTGGGGAGGTGCAAGTGATACACAGACAGTTATTGCATCAATAAGTTGGAGCTAACAGTGAGAGTGTGTTTCTGTAGCTTGTGTTGTGTGTGTGTGTGGGAGTGGTGCAGAAAGTGAGGTCGGGGAAGAGAGCAGCTCTATAGTCTGGGTCTGTGTGTGTGTGTGTGTGTGTGTGTGTGTGTGTGTGTGTGTGTGTGTGTGTGTGTGTGTGTGTGGGAGGTAGGCAGAGCGATAGGCAGGGAGGGGCTCCCAGCATTGTCTTTCACCTCTCAAGGCCACAGACACAGCCGCAAGCTGCAGGATATACACACACACACACACACACACACACACACACACTGCAGCAAGTGAGTGAAAAGGATGGGCTGCTAGAGATAAGTGAGAGATGTGGAGGAAAGACATAGTGGATGGGTGGAGGGGATGGACAGAGTAGAGGAGAAGGTGTGAGACAAAGCGATAAGACGGATGGAAAGAGGAAGTGATCTGGTTTTAAAGAGGGAGAGTGTGTGCAGAGTCGGAGGAGACAAAAGTAGTGATTGAAGGAGCGTGTGGAGGAAAAATACATGACGGGGTGGATGGGAGGAGGTTTCAGAGATCAGCTGTTGTGAGGAGAAGCAACAAGACGGATGATAAAGAACGATGTGTAGATACAGAAATACATAGACAATACATACATTTCTTCTTTAGATAAACTTGAATCTTTGACAGAAGAGTTCGAGTTTGGCTCAAAATTCAAAAATCTATTGCAGTAAGTTGCCTTGAAATATTTTGTGTTTACAGTATAAATATAAATATAGTCTTTTAAAAGTCCTTCTAACTCAAGGGGATTGTGAGTCTGCATTCACTAGTCCACCATCCACTTGGGTTAGAATGATTTTTAAAATGATATATTTAATTATAAGTATCATTAGTGGTGTTAATGACGTCCATGCACTCAGCCTGTTTTCCTCCAATTAATCAGTTTTTATTATTTCCGGACATTTTATGGACCAAACAACTAATCAGTTAGTGGAAAAATTATTGCCAGATCGATATTTTTCACCAACAACTGATCGATCAATCATGAACATAATGGACAGATTGATCTGCAATAAATTATTTGCAGCCCTAATCTTGATGCGTGTTGTTACAAACATGTTAAAGACATTTAATTGGTTTTATTTCCCCCCATCAGGAAACCGATAGAGAACATTTTAGGTGATTGAAATATAAGAATATATTTAGATTCTACTAACTTTCCTCCACAGTCTTAAATATTTGGTGACACAAATAAAATCTTCTGTGACCCACCTGTGGGTCCCGAACCAGTATTTGGGAATGACTGGTGTAGAGGATCGCATTGACCACCACAGACTCACAGAAGATAGAAGATCTGTGATGCCAAGGTGTTGCATCATATTTGAGGAATAACAAAGCTGCATTAATGTGATTACAGTGTGAGGTTTTACCCTGCAGCTAACGGAGAAACGAGTCCGGACGGGGTTAATGAATGTCACAGAGCAGAGACACCCTGTCAGCCCAGTAAACTCTCTGTGGTTTCGGTTTGATACTGAGGGAAACACACACTGTACTGTGTTTTTTTGTTTGTTTTTTTTTTTAAATAAAATGTCTTCATCTCCCTCCAAAGCAACTTCCTAATAAGATTCAGTCAGGGATTCAGACTTGATGAAATGCTAACAAACCACATCCGTGGTCTTCTGTCCGCTGTATTTTTTCTTCTTGTGAAAGAATCATATTTCAGTAAATGTTGTTTTATACATGATGGAGGAAACAACAGGGTAGAAAACAGACCCCTCGTCAGGATGATGAGAGGAAGAAAGCGTGATTGTGGGAGGGAGAACGCAGCAGAGGTGGAGAATAGAAACACAAACAGAATGATGATGAGAGAAGATGAACGAGGAGAAAAGGGGGGGTGTCAAAGGAAAACACCGACCGCTGACTGATAAACCTTTGATTTACATACTGATGCAGAATAAGAAGCAGCAGTTTGTACTCCCTCCCCCCCCCCCCCCCAAATCCGATGTGCACTGTGGCATGTCTCCTCTTAGAAGATGATACAGAGGAAGCCTGTACTGCACACCAAAGACCAATCACATGTCAAGGCTTCGGCGTGTACTGTAGTGAAGTGAATGAATCGTGGACACGTGCTGCATCGCACTGTGTGAAGCTTGTTGTTTGCAGTTTGAGCTCGGGGACAGTTGTTCCTTTATTTCAGCTTTTCTCTTCACTAATAAAGTTCTGTTTGGTTGAAGCACTGGAACAAACTTAGCAAGCGGATAAAAGTTTTCTTTTCCAAGGAGATAAAAGTTTTTATCTTTAGTTTGTTTTAGAAATTTGCAGTGCTGGAACAACTAAAGTGAACAATCAATAAATCAGCAAACCGCAGCAGATTGGATCAAGAATTAATCTTTTTTTTTTTAATAGTGACTGGTTTCTGCTTCCTGAACGTGAGAATATCATGGACATTCAGTTGAATGAATTTGAAACAAGTTATTTGAAGATCACCTTGAGCTTGTGGTGGATATTTCAGTCACCAATAGGCCTGATGAAATAAGTCATTGTCCTTTTTCCAGTGAACAGAAATGGGTTTCTCTTTCTTTCTTCTTTTTTAGTGACACTGGCTGCTCTCTGTTTGGACGTGCTGCTGATTGTTACTGGGTTCTTACAGCTGCTGCAAATCCTTGAGAACACTCGAACTTTAATGTAATGTTTTCAAGGTTGTAAAAGTGCTGGGATTTTGGATAAAGTGTTTGAAACTGCTTGAAACTGTGAACGCATTACTTTCACAATAAATGTCTGAAAAGTTGATGTTTAAGATGAAGAAACAAAATAAATCAGAGAACCTGATTGCTTTTCCCTTCGGCACAAAATACAGACAACTTGCTTGCCGGTCTGCGCACGTCATCTCCCATATCCTGCATCTGTTTGCAGCGACGGTTGTGCTCGTCCTCAGAAATTAGCCCTTTGCGCACACAGACACACACGCGGTTAAAAAACAAGCGTTAGTGTGATCTGTCAGACAGCATACTGGGAGGTCGCTGTTTCAGAGCACTGGCTAAAAAATTAAAAAATTTAAAAAGTAAAAAAAGAAAAAGATTTTACTGAAAGTGAAGATGTTTGTGTTGTAATTGTTTGAATGACTGTGTTTTGTATTGGCTCAGCCAGGTTGTACAGGATGGTGTGTCTACTTCCAGACAGGTGACCTTAGAATCTCAATAACAAAGCATAATTTTAGTTGTTTACAGAACAATAACATCTGATTTAATATGATGAAGTGAATGAAATAGGACCTAATCATTTTCTGCATATACATCTGTATAAATATGTGATTAACCACAGCTGTGAGGTGCTGGAAAAGCTTGAAAATGCACCTTAAAGCAGAGACGCTGTGACAAACTTTGATTTCATTTGTCTGCAGCTTTTAAGTGTTGGCAAAGATTTGGAAACTGTAAAAGGCATGTGATATATTGTATGACATGTCTGTGAAGATTCTCAGTCATCCAGGTCATGATATTTGTAGCAAAGGATGTCGTCAGACTTTTCCATGGATATATTTTATGTGTTGATCACTGTGTGGTTCGCAGTACTCTTTGTAGATGTGGTGTTTTGGTTACTTGCTGCATGGAGCCATCATTTAAGGTGGGCATAAGTGCATGTGATCATTTGTGTGCCATGTAAAAATACAGAGGAAACCAGACCTCACTGTCTCAAAGCAGCTCTGTACTGGTCAGGCAATTTGATCTATGTAATCTCAGCTAGGGCTGACCCCAGTTCGAAGATTTTCCTACTTGACCAGTGGTAAGTTCAAACCATTATTAGTCATTGCACATTTATGATGTTGATGAAATTATTTAATGTATTTTTGGGGGCATCAGAAAATCATTTGGGTTCCACAGAAAAAGAATGTGAACACGGAGCCTGTGAAGTTCATACTGGGGCTGCACAGTTGATCAAAATATTATCAAAATGGCAATATGGCTGTACGCAGTTTTCAAATCACAGGAGTCAGAGGCAGTTGTCATTACCTCTAATGTCGCAAATCATATCACAATTGCAATATCAGTCAGAATAATCGTGATTAGACATTTTTTCACAGTCATTCAGCCCTGGTGCACGCACAAAGCAAGCTGCCTGGTAACCATGATGCTAATGGAAAAAGCAGCAAGGAGACTGAACATTTTATACATTTTTTTTAACACAGTACACCATCGTCCCTCCACCGTCCGTCAGCTTTACGCTGGGTAGCACAGAAGAAAATGAAACCTTCAGTGATACTGAGCCTACTGATCCAACAATAACAGGTCTAACAGGGAGATGTTGAGATCTAATAACTAGTATCCCTTCAGTCTTGGAAAGTCAGGATTAATCAAAACAAAATGAGGATGAACTGCTGAAGGACTGATGCTTATATTCACACATATAAATGGTTCAAGCACCAAAGATGCCTGAAGAACACAAAAGTTGCAGGAAATTTAATTTGCTTAAAATTTTAAATGAAGCAAAGACTGAAGAAGCTTGTGTTAGCTTGTTCTTTCCTCTGTGGTTCATTGATACATGAGGTTCTTTGTTAAAAGCTTCAGAAGAATAAAGACGAGCTGAGAGGAGAACAGAGAGGCTTTTTGTTCTGGTTGGATTCAAACAGTCGTCCTTAATTATATGTATGACCCACTCACACATTTGTGTGTATGACTTTATATACAGTACAGTCGAGGTTGTGTGTTCATACGTTTGTGTCTGTTTCCATTGTGCGTTTCAGTGCCCTCACATGGTTGCACACGTGTGTGATCCAGGGCTGAGATGATAATGATGATGATGATGATGATTAATGTGGACCTTCGAAGGGATGTGAAGTGTTCTTCCAGCAGGTTAATTAAATTAAGTAAAGCCGAGTAAAACAACAGTGGGACAGCTGAACCCGTCACTGTGTTTTTATCTTCAGGTCAGGCTCAGAACACAGTGCAGATTTAAAGAATAAAAGACACAAGATGCAACCTTGATAGTCAACAAAAATCTTCACGGGTCAATAATTACCTGAATATTGTGAAATGTTGCAAGATTAATACTGAGTGAAGTCAGGAACGTTAAGAAATGTTTCACGTCCGCTTTCAGCTGATAGGAGTCGTGTTAAATTACTGCTGATAAAAACACATTTCCTGATTTTGCTGATTAATAAGAAAAGCTTTTAGATAACAGGGAACATAACAGGGGACTTTTATTGTGAAGAATTTATAGGAAGTAAAATGAATACAAGCGCTTCATTGCTAAATACACATCTTCAGGCGGTTACAAACTGCTTTGTTGGGCTGACACACCGATTCAAACTGTATCAAGCAGCACATGTGTATGAAAAAGGAGCTGAAGGGGCTACAAGCATTCATTTGCTCTGCTGGAAAGCTTGAAAATGCACCTTGAAATTTATTGAAAAGTGCTTCAATTTGGTTCTGGAAAAGGTGTAGGAACCCTGACAGGCGTATATATATATATACATATATATATACATATATATTGCTGACCCCTAGTTTTAAACATAAATCATCAGGGAAAGTATTTAAAAGTATTTAAATTTTACATCAGGACCGCTGCAGGAGCTTCAGACCACATACTCAACCATCACTAATTGTAACTTTGGCCTTGAGAAATACATTTTTGTGATCAATATTGAACAGATTTTATTAATTTGCTGCTGCCTGCCAGTAAACTCGTCTGTGCAGTGCAGCTGAGCTCAGTGTTCAGATTTTATGGTCAGTTGTTTCATGAAAATGGGCTCACAGATGTGTAACCACCATGACTGTAAATGACTGGTTATTTCTGACTTCTGTGCAATGCTTCAAAATGTCACATATCTCGCTTGCAACTCATTACAACTCTCCACAAAGACAAACGAGAACACAGAACATGCAGCAACGATGGTAATTGTTAAGGAATTATTAAGTAAATCTGGTCAGTCTATTTGCATTCTTCATACTTTGTACTGCAAATGCTGCACAACAGAATCCCTCAGGATAAATAAAGTTCTATCTTATCCCATCTTATCTCTCCCTAACCCCAACCCTTAAGGAAATAATTATCTTGCATTACAGGAGTTTCATAAAGCATTGATATAAACTCACTTTACACTGCCTGGTGGATAAAATATCAAGGGAGAGAGCAGATGAATGTTGGGAGGGGCAAAGAGAAGCAAAAACATGAAGAGAAGTGAAGCCAGAGGGAGAATATGAAAGTAGAAAAAAATTAATTGGAGTAGAGTGGATCTGTGTGTCTCTCCTCGTCCAAAAACCAAGTGAATTATTGAGCTACAGGAAGGCCAGTTAGAGAGAGCAAACATAAAACCAAGAGACAGTTTGACTCCCAAACCAAACCACGTCACAGTCTTAACATCCCCGTCAGGATCCCTGCTGTCCCCCAGCACAGCTCGGTACAGTACATTAAAGTGCATTAAAGCCGCTGCTCCCTCTCACTGGCCTATATAGAGTTCACCTCTCCATCAATCTTTCATGGCTAACCCCAAAAATATAGAGCAAAGCTAATTTACCGTGAGTCAACACACACCCTCCCTGGGTGCCGGAGTGGAGACGGTGAGTTTACATGTTTCTGCAAATGTTTCTGCACAACAGAAACTCAAGAGGTGATGAAAACACACAAACTGATACTGAATTTGTTCTGATCTGACTGTCAGATTTATCATTTAGTTTGGAGCTTCACCACTGAATGACTTTTCTGACAATAGCAAAGTGAGTTTGTAAAAAAGGAAAAGTACTGCAACTAAGGGTCACGTTTCAATTAATAATAGGGAGGGCAACTACAAAAGACAGTTTGTAAAGTTTCTACTGTAATATTTCACTGTTTAATTTCTCAGATTAGTTCAAGAAATTCAAGGATAGCCTCTATCAATGTATTTTATTTCAAATTTTGGAGTATTGCATCAGAAAAGGTTGATGGAAATAATGAAATTCAAAAAATCTTCCTCCTCCAGTTGACGCCGCCTGCATCTGCTCTGTGCTCCAATGATAATAGAGCAAACTTAGTGCTTAAACGGGTCCACGACTTCTCCGTGGGTCGGTGCTGCAGGCAGGTTGAGAAAGGATAGTGGATGTAATAGTGGAGTAAAGGTAGTGGATGGAAACAAACACTCAGTCATTTTCTTTTGCAGATAAACTTGAAATTCAGTTAAAATTGGTGCTACCTTTGGATGGAGACACGGCTAACGAGAAAAGGTTGAGACAGAGAAGACATTTGAATCTAAAGACCAACCGACTCTGGAGATGCACCTCACAACCAGTTGAAAAAGGTCTTGTTGTCTCAGTTTGTTTGCTGAGATTTTCTTTAGACGTCTCTAAACCTGCAAGAGCTTGTAATGTTAAACTACTTTCTGTTTCTAGTAGTGCTGCTTACAGTTCTCTGGTTAAAGTTTGGTTACATTCAGACAAACACAGGCTCAACTATAAGGGTTTCCCATTTGCTCATAGCAAGTAAAATGTCACATCGGGCCAGTAACCAAGAAGTAGATTGTTTTGACTAATTTGACTTAAAGTAATTTTTAATGCAAAATGGCAGAAAATGTCATTTTCAGCCTCTCAGATGTGGAGATTTCCTGCTTTTCTCTGTTTATTTTCATATTAAACTGGATATCTTTGGGTTTTAGAGTGACAAAAGTAAAAAGACATTTAAAGACATCACAGTGGACTTTAAACTATTTCTGACTTCATTGACATTGACGATTTATTAAACGTGACATTTAACTTTGGTCTTTGATAACCAGTCTCGGATAAAACAAGTCATATATATATATATATATATATATATATATATATATATATGACAGTTTGGTTTAGAGAAAGACGTCATGTTGAGGTTATATTAGGGGACCTTTGTTGTCATGGTTACGCTCAGTTAAGGTTGTTCGTGGTTAAAAGAAACTAAAGTTGACTCTCGATACAAACTGCGGCACAGATCATGTCGCTGATGAGTTGACGTGAATGATAAAAAAAAACAGTGAAGAACAGCACGAACATGTCATGTGTTTGAACCTGCGGCGTTCAACATGGAAATATTTACTTTGCACACAGAGACACATTTACAGCATATTAAAGCATGGAAATATTGCCAGAGGTCTCCATATTGTGTGTTATATATCATGCTGATAATGTGCTTTTCAGGCAAGACTGTGTGAACGTGTGTGTGTGTGTGTGTGTTTTCACTGTAGACAACATACAAACAGTTAAACAGACTCTGGGTGTCATTTTGTTATTAAATCTTAAATATTTAATGTAATAAAATGTTGGTTGTAGCCATTTCACATCTTTTGGACTTGTTTAATCGTAGTTCAGAGGCTCCTTGAGACCGGAGGATGTGGTTTTGTCCCAGATGTGTGCTGATGTGAATGAGCAGAGGCCAAGTGAAAGAGTAAAAATCTGAAATAAAGATTATTTTGTAGTTATTTCTAAAATCACGTGTCCAACCTATTTGGTTTTCGCAGCCTTTTGCAGTGTTGAGTTAAACATTTCTGGAAGCTTGTCGTCATGTTAATGCGGCACACTGCAGTGTGTCTCACCGTGACGAAGCTGCCGCCTGACTCATGTTCGTCTGCACTCATCATATGAGCTAGTTTTTTAAAGACCAGAAAAGTGCCGTCATTGTTTGATCAGCACTTGATCAGTCACCCTGACTGGTGACTTAAATAATGACCGTCCTCCGTCTGAGGAGCAGATCGTGGTAGATGATTGGCTGCACAAAGTGTTTGACTGAAGTGCATGACACTGAAATTTATATCCTTTCTTCTACCAACAGTTAATGATGTTTTCTTTGACAGGAACTCCAAACTTTCCCTGAACGTTTTTAATTTTACTTGAGTTTAGCAGAGAATAGATACAAGCACCTGCTGTAACTGTTTAATTCATCAATTAATCAGTCCATCAATCAGTTAAACTTTATTTGTGTAGCACTTTTCATGCAGGTTGGTGCAGTTCAAAGTGCTTTACAGATGACCGACCATAATACAGTGAAATAAAAACTATAGATAAAATAGATCAAAAAGACAAGACAATAAAAATGGTGTGAGGGAGATATAATTGAATGGATTTAAAATATATAACAATTATAAAATAAAATAATTAGTCAATAGCAGGACTGAAAAGAGATTAAGTTTAAATCACTTCAACTCTGACCTCGGCTGCCGCTGACCTTTCAAAGTGCAGCCAATGAAATCAGAGCTGTGTGATGATGTATCCAGAAGAGACAGAAGAGGAGGAGGGGAGAGCGATGGAAGAAAAGTGTTTTGGGTTCCCTGAACTCACATGATCTCTCCAGTAAATGTAATGCATGGAAGAATGTCAGCAGTCAGATGGAGCTATAAGATTTGTGAAGAGACATATAGTTTACAGACTAAATCCATCCAAAGTTAGCTTAGCTTTTTGTATACATGGCAGACATGATGTATGCTGCACTTTGCCTCTCTGTGCTCTTCCTCACGATGAGCCAAGAGCAAATTTCTTATTTTTGTGAAGGCAGGTTCAGGCGGTTCAGAGCATAAAAGCATAAATGTTCCTATCCTGACCTCAGATATGTTGCTTCTTTACCTCTTTTCATTTCTGTATTTTCCAGCAAAATGTCTGTGAAGTGGATGTTTGATTCTTTCTACTTTTTTAGATTCATAGCCGCCTTGTAGAGTTTCCCTTCCTGAGTGTAACAAAGCCTGACGTATTTGAAGCATACAGTAGATTGACACGTCACGCGTGACAAAAGGCCAAAAGTAAGATGATTGTTTTGGGGAAAGACGGTCCTCCTACAGTCACATCAGTGTAAAAGGTCATCACCCATCAGTCTTAAACAAGTCTTAACTGACAGTGAGATGTGCAGAGCAGATGGTGCTTTATCTGAATATCTCTCTCTGTCTAACACACACACACACACACACACACACACACACACACACACACACACACACACTCTCTCACACACACACACACACACACACACCATGTTTCCTGGTGTACGGGGTGCTGCAGTTTGTGTAAAGTAGGTCATGAGGGCAGTGTTGACCATTACAGCCTCTGACTGTAGCAAGCAGCTTACCTCACTCACTATTAATAGACACACACACACACACACACACACACACACACACACACACACACACACACACACACACACACACACACACGTCAAGCAGGCAGGAGATCATGGAGGAATGAATGCGTAACTTAACATAACATTAGTGCTGATGTACCTTTACTGTAAGTGTGCATGAGAGCGAACGTGCACGTATTAAAATGCAGTTTTCTCTCTCAGAGCCTGTTGCACCATTCAAAAAGTCGATTATACACTAAATCCATATTTTGTTTGTATATTAAACATTTTTAATAACAAAAAATTACATTTACCACAATAGTAACAAAAAACAAAGACAGTCACAGAGACTCATTAATACATACATTCTGTTCTATATATTTTTCTCAATATGGTGTTTAATAAAGTTCCAGGGAACATCAAATTAATCCGGTCTATCATTATTTTCTTTTCCATTCATACTAAATCCATAAAGTCTTTACGCCACCTCTCTGCACTGAAACGGTTAATGTTGTTTCCAGTTCATTAAGATGATCTTCTTGGCTCATAAAAAAGCACATGCTGTAATACTGTGCACAGTTTTACGCTGCATAATGTCCATTTTCACACCTAATACACGCTGAGGCGAGGTTCGATATTTATATTAAGAAGACATGATAAATGTCCTGTAATATTGCACCAGTGTACCGCTGACTTCATGACAAATCCGTGATGACCTTTTGCTAAGCCCCGCCCTCCTTAGTTACTGTTGCTATGCCTGTCAAGCTTTCCATTCTTGCATTGCACATATACAGTTTACAGAGATAACGGTGGCAGATTTAACATCAAAATTAGGATAAATTGTTGAAACACTCAGTCTTTGATTCCACAGAGAAGTAAACAGAAGCAACTTGTCTCATGTCAAGCTGATGATGGTGGATTTTGTCTGTGAAAACGACTCTTGCTAGCTGCTTTCATAAGTGTAACTAGCCAGTGTAAGCTAATGCTAATGCTTCCACCTCCATCTGACTTTTTAATGTTTCCATCCCATTTCAAAATGAGACGCCTGTGTATGTAAAGTTACATAACGGCTGTGTGCGTGATTTAACGTTAATACTAAAGCTAGCCTACATTCCATATTAATCTCATATTGATTAATCAATTAATTGAGAAAACAACTGCAGATTAATTGACAATGAAAATATGAATTAGCTGCTGGACTGGCTCCAACCACCTTGTTGTTTAAGAGCTTGAGGAAAGAGAGGAGGAGGACAGAAAGCAGCACATGTGTTTGGTTCCTTTATTGTGAAAGAGCATTTCAACACAAAAGCTACATTCAGCCACACACTCCCCTCCCTCCCTCTACATCTATAATCCATTTTCTTCAAGGTTGCACAGGAGCAGAAGAAGAGGAAGAGAGGGCAGGGAGAGAAGACGAGAGGGCGGGCGGCGGAGGAAATTGGGAGAGAAAAGAGCAGAGCTGAAGGGAAGCCAAAAAATTATCAGAGGAATGAGGCGGGAAAGACGAGAGGTGGGAAATGAGAGTGAAACAGATGGAGGGCAGAGCTGAAGTAGAAAATAAGGAGAGGGAAGAAGAGAGGCGGGAGGAAAAACAAAGGGCGAGGCAGAGCAGGGAAGAGGGAGAGTAAATGAGAGGGGAGAGAGTGGGTGAGGAGGAGGAGGAAGAAATGAAGAGCAGAGCCAGAAGGCAGAAGATGACGAGGGCAGAGGGAACACGAACAGGAGAAGCATAAAAAATTGGAAGGCTGCAGGAGGAAGGGGCGTTTTTACACGTTTGTGAGAAATCACGTGCTCCCTCCTCCCAGAAATATCTCAGGAAAACCCCCAGAACCGCTCCGCTGTAGCCACACTCACTCTGCATGAAATGTTTTTTCTTACCAGCTACAAAACTGTACAGCAGCTTTTCAACAAAAGAATGAAAAACTGCATTGATAGTCTTCAGGATTGTCTCATGATGGTCTCTCATCCAGCCTGACACTTTGCACAGAGAAGAACAAAATTAAAACAAACCAGCGTCCAGTTAAAAACCTTGAAGGGAACAAAAGCTGTTGTGACAACTTGGCTTGAAATAGTAAAAATGCATACATGATGTCAAAGTTTAGTTTCTCAGTAATCCTCCACAATGTTCAACTATTGAAAAAAGTGTATCAGCCTGTCAGCTCTCATTTGATTGACAACTGGCAGCAGCAAAATGTATTTTAGCGCCTAAACAAAGGACCACCTTAAAAAATCAATACTGGTTTAATGGTACCAGCCAGCATTCTCCAACAAGGAACCTAGACCGCCGTCTCTGCTCTCTTTACAACCACTAGACTCCACAGACAGAAGCAGTCTTTTTTTCCCCCCGCAGGACACTTCTGTGCTTTAACACATTTGTCCAAACATGCTGGGCAAATGCTGCAGATCGAGGCAGCTGCAGACCAGCAGCTCCCGTGTCCTGCGAGGGAAAATGAGTTCACCGTCGGTAAAGACTGTCCAACAGCAAAGTAATGTACTAAATGCACTATAGTCTTCTAGCCATGTAATTTAGGGGCTGTTGTACATATTAGCAAGCATAAAAAAGTATTAGAAATCAAATTAATCCAAATTCACAATATTAATGGTGCAATAGAACTTCTCTTCTGCTCTCCACTTTGTGTGAAAGGAGTGATATAACAACAATATTTTGAATCTGGGTTAAATCTGATTTCTAATTTTATATGCTTACTAATATGTACATAAGACCCTAAGTTACATGGTTAAAAGACTATAGTGGATTTGGGTTTAAGGAGGCTTTAACATATCACATATAAGTCTAAATAACTTGCTCTTGTGTACACATACAGTTTAAGCTGTGACTCTAAAATCTAAAAACATGAACTTTACATGCTATTTTGTGTGTTTTTTAAAAAAAATATGAGCTCAGTGTCAAAGAGGCTGCAGGTTGTAAAAGTGTTGGTGTCGTGGAGGTTTTTCTGAGCTGAGAGCTCAGTTATCTGTGGACTCGATCCAGCAGGAGGAATATTGTCTCAAATATTGACACAAGTCTGCATGAGAGTTCAGAATTCTAATGAAATGTGATGAACTCGGTGTGAGTGCTGCTGTGCATTCACTATACATGTAGTTGTATGTAATATTCTTGTGTGTTTGCTGCATGCAGCCGTATTTGTATTATTGTGTTGATGCATCTATAATACAACAGGCTGCAGGTGTGTGTGTGTGACTGTACGAACACATATTGTGTTCAGACTGTGTACAGTAAATGTGTTTGTGTGTGTTTCCTTTCCCACTCGGACATAATGGTGTGTGTGTGTGTGTGTGTGTGTGTGTGTGTGTGTGTGTGTGTGTGTGTGTGTGTGTGTGTGTGTGTATTGAGTGCCAGCAGAGAATAGGCAGTATGTTTCCATGTGCACAACAACCAGTCAAGGCTTTTAGCTGGGAAATAGGAAAATATATCAACACACATACACACACACACACTGAGCCCCGCCCCCTCTGCATCACTTCATACATCGCTCCATCCCGTCCAACCCTCCCCCTCTCTCCCTCGCGCTCCTCACCCACACACGTACATCCATGCTCTCTCCTCTCTCCTCTTTCTCCCCCTCGTCTCTCACACTTTCTTCTTCTCTCTCTTCCGTTCTTCACTTCTGCTCCGTCACTTTCTCCTCCTCCCCTCCACCTCCTCCTCCTGCAGACCAGAAGGAGTGGCCCATTGTTCTTCCCCCTTCTGTCTCACACCCGTTATGTCTCCTCTGCTCCTCTTATCCCAGAGCACAGCTCCATGTCACAGTGTGTGTTTGTGTGTTTTAGCGGATGGTGCAGGCGTTGTTAAACTCTGTCTGTCTGTGCCGTCACTGTCACACCGACACTAAACAAGAATGAAAACGTCTTGTCTCTGAAAGGCTCAAGGTAGTTTACTGGTTTAAATAAAGAAAGAAGACAAAACATGACCTACACAGTGTTGTTTTCTGTCTTTTTAGAGGTAACAAACCTCTACTTTATTTAAAGGAGAATAATTAAAACGATAATATCATAAACTTTATTTGTGTATCACCTTTTATACAAGAAATGCAGCCCAAGCTGCTTTAAAACAAAGAAATGACACCATGCACCAAGAGCTTCACATAAAAATAGACATAAAAACCAGAATAAAATGCCATAATTAATGGAAAATAAAATGGAAAATAAAACTCACAAGTAAGAATAAGATAAAGACGACAAAAGAATGCGTAGAATGCGGTACGGTAAAAATATGGACGAAAATAAAAGAAGTCTGGTGATATTCTGTATTTGTCAGTAAATCTCACACACTGAATGTATCTGCCAACCAGTATTGTGTGTGTATCACAGTCTGTTAGATCGTCCTCCTCTGTGACATGGAGCTCCATTGTAAACTATTAAAAACGCATCAATAAGCTGACATGTTCCTTCATCAACATGAACACACACAGTCGTTTATTCTGACTCAAGCCCACACACACATCGTCCTGCTGCTGCAAATACAGCACCAAATGTGGATTAATCCGCCGCTGAAAATAGTTCCCAACAAATGCACCGTTGTCTCCTGTTTGAGTGACTTTTGGTAAAAGCTACAGTGAGCAGCTGTTTCAGGAAATTACTGAACCTTTTTTAAAATAATTAAACTATATGTTTGTGAGTTGTTTGTGTCGTTAGCTGGTCTCAACTGGCATGTTTCCGAGAGCCACAGACAAGCTGGAGATATTAGAAAGTATCGCTAACAGACTGACAGAGTGCTGCAGGGATGAGTCCTAAAACCCAAATATGCTCACAATATAATTCAATTCTGATTTAGAGGACTACGATGTGATTATAAAACGATTATCAACGCATCTTGATTGATCAAAATATTTTATTTCTATACATGATTAATTTTTTTTTCACTCTGCTCCTTTTAGAACACAGCATACATGTAATGATCCTTGATAAGTTTAGTTAGACACAACTTCCATATGTTAGCTTTTAATCCAGGGGATGCTGGTCAGATTGTATCCATCTGCAGCCACTCACATTCTTGCGTCCTCACCAAAACTCAAGAAGTAATCAAGTTTAGATCACGGGGTACGTATTTATATCTGTTACGTTTTGCCATCCAGCTGTGAGGAACGTACAGCCCTGTCTTTAAAATTTCTGATTATTGACTTTTCTGCATCGATTCATAATCTCTCAAGAGAGAATCACAAAGCATCTAAGAATAGAAAGGTAAAAAACGATGTGCATGCTTTGCTGTTTTTGCCTCTGTTAGTTCTGTATCATGAATTCATTCTTCAAAGATTCTGCAGATTGTTTTCATTGTTGCTTTTCAGGAAGTCGCTGCCGTATTTCCACATTTCAGCAGCAACATGAGTGTGACGGCTGCAGGAATCATAGCTGGTGGCGGCTGATATTCACTGTATTCTGTTTGAGATGAGAGTCTTCAGGTGAACAGCTGCTGTATCGGTGTGTTGGCTCAGATTATTTCTCCCACTGTCTTCTCTCCTCTGCTGCCCACATGATGCAATATTAATTGACTCCGATCAGAGGAGGGAAAGTGGCTATGTGTGTGTGTGTGTGTGTGTGTGTGTATGTGTGTGTGTGTGCATGAGGAGGAGAGTGCTCATATCCAATCCATCTTCTATCCTTTCTCTTTCTCTTCCTCCTCTCCTGAGAGTCGGAGCCTCAGTACAGTGAAGCAGTGACAATACAGCAGCTGGATATAATATCAACAGAATGAGGATCATTTGAATTTGTTTATTTTATCTTTTAAGCATGAAATTTGTTTAATTATCCACGCTGTTTTAAAATGAACTCATCCGTACTCGAGTTCAACAACTTCTAGGTTCTTCAGAATCATTTCTCTTCTGTATCTGACGTTCTCCAGAGTAATTCACAAATAAAAATTAGTCTGGGATCTCTCAGTTCATTTTACATTTCCAAGGAGTGAAATCAACCAGTAGAGCCTGATGCCTCTGGATTCAATTGGACAGACCTTCAACCAATCAAAGGAATAAAACGTGATGTATCAGAGGTTGGGGCAGTGTTGATCTGTTTTCAAGTTCGTCAGGCTGCAAATGTTCTGGGGTTTTTTTTTTTTCATTTGCCCCAAGCAGATTTTTGACACGTTTACCCAAAGTCAGTTTTTGCCTGTTATTTAATAAGAACAAAGACTGAAGTTAATTGTCATGTTTAATTTCAAGCTGCAATGTCAAACAAATAGTGAAAAAAGTCCATTCTACTCCAAGGTGGCCTCCTTAAATGTCTCCTTTTGTCAGCCCAAACCCAAAGATATTCAGTTTAATGTGATGATAAACAAAGAAAATTAGTAAATCTCCATATTTGAGATGCATTTTTTGCCATTTTGCATGAAAAAATGAATTCAACGATCAATTGATTATCAAAATAGTTTAATTCTTTTTATTTTGTTCTTTATTTCCACTCACCTGGTTGGGCAGGTTATATCAAGGAGGTGTGGAAATCTGTCTGAACAGGAGAGCGGATGACAGATAACAGGGAAAACATGTATTTTTGATTTTGGGGTGAACTGTCCCTTTAATAGAGCATTTGTTACCATGAAAACAATTTTATTAATTTTAAAACTGCTATATTTGAATGTAATCAAGTAATTCTTGACAACGTGATAATATACACGTTTTCAAATGTAATCTGGGCTGATTATAGTTACTTTATTTTTGTAATCTAATTACGTAAACCTGATTACATGTAATCCATTACCATCCAGCCCTGCTTTCTGAAAAGCTGAATTTGATTTCTGAGAATATAAATGAATCTGAGCTGAATCTGTGTCATCATTAACAGAGAAACTTTGAACAGTTTTTGTGTGTGTGTGTGTGTGTGTGTGTGTGTGTGTGTGTGTGTGTGTGTGTGTGTGTGTGTGTGTGTGGTTTCAGTTTCTCTGAGTGACAGGAGGGAATTGGCAGAGAGGATTACATCTCATTAAACAGTGAGATTGATCTGTTCAGCTTGAGATTGCCATCAGCAGGATTAACTCTGCTGCTGATAATCAGTGACATAATGAATCTGTCCCCGTGGCGTTCAGGCAACGATGCAATCGTGGAATTTTCTTCTCTGTGTGAGGAGAGATTTTGGATGTGACCAAAAGAAACAGTGAACTGTCAGTGATTTCATTTTCTGATCAGCTCACGGAGGACAAACACCTTTAATGTCTATTTGAAGTGAATTGAGATTTCTGAAGCGCGTCCCTGCTTTCAGACACGCGGCCCTGCTCTGTCCGGTCTTGACTGGACGTGATGAAACTTGTGATCTAAACCCCTAAAAAATACACGCTCTCTCCCTGCAGTTGTTAGTTCAGGGACTGTTGTCTCTGTCCGTGGTGCTGAACATGTTGGGGTTTTGTCCTTTCTGGTCTTGAGGTTAGAGTATCAGTGTGCATTGTGGAGCGAAGGCGTTGGATTTTGGGACAACAGGCTGTCAGACAAATTAGACAATCAGAGTTTTGGAATAATGGACCCTTCTGATAAAAGCTCAGTTTTATTTTTTGGTGCCGTTCACTGGAATTGTCACTGCACACATTCATGGTCATGGTTTATAGTTTTTATCAGGGCACTTTAACACAGAATGAGTGTTGACCTCATGATAAGAAGAGAGTGTTTCAGTGTGTTGCAGCCCAGAAGTACAGCTGTGACTTTGAACTTGTTTTACTTGGAAGTAAGGTACGAAGACCAACTCTACAAACAGCTGAAAGTCAAATGAACAGGCTTGTGATGGTAAATGTTAGTGAAACTTGGTGAAGGGTGTAACACAGACTTTAAAAAGAGCGGCATAGATCTGAATCACAGGGTGGATACACAAGAAAAATCAGCTGAAATGATGAAGCTTCAGACACAACCTTATTTTTTGATATAATTCTAATATTTTTGGAAATATATCCAGACATATCTAGTCATTTCACTTGCACATTTGCATTTCATAGATGACTGGACTGTTGGCTTTGGCGGAGGTCTGCACTCCCTGAGCGCATTTCTAGTTTAAACTTTGAAATTGAGTTTAGTTAGAAAATGTCACTGCGGGCAGATGGTTCTTTCAGAGCAAATGTTTGTCTTGCTGCATCAGAACTTTTCCATTTAAAGGAAGCAATTTAACAAAAACCTTCACCTCCACTTAGTGTCCAAAATGAACCTCAGACTGCTGAAAAAGGATAATTTTTACCTGCCAAAGTTAATTACTATATTTATTGTGGACACTGTACTTATTGGCAGGACGCCTCTCAGTCAGGTTTCGTATGAACTCGGGTCTCTGAGTTGCTTATAAACTTGTCCACTCATTTATAAGTTGGGTTAAAATTGCATTTCATGAGGTGATGAGGTTCAGGTGATAATTTTCTGTAGGTTCATCATTACAAGTGTCCCCTTTCATATTGTCAACGGAGACATTGTTAGTTGTCAGTTGTATTTATAAAGACCAATATCATAATTCATAAATTTGTCTCCAGGGGTTTGATAATCTGTTCGGCACACGACTCCATCATTAAACCCCTGAAAGTAAACTGAAGCTAATCACACAGTTGAAAGACACCCTGTGGAGTTTATATGGACACAAACAAAGTCTCTGTTTACATTCAGTTTCATCACCAAACACACAGTGTGGATCTTTTTCTTTTTCACATTATTTCTTGGGGCTCTTGTTGTTTTTATTAGTGAATCAACAGCAAAAAGACATGAAGAGAGAGAGAGAAGAGGAAGGACCACAGACAGGGGGCGGTCAGCGTCTTCAGCCTGAAGCGAGTCAGACTGTCTGCATCCTTGAGCTCTAATAAGCGTGTTGTATTTACTTCCTCACAAAATATTTGGAAAACTGAGTTATTTGCAGTTCTATAAGTCACTTCGTCTGTCAGTCGGTCCACGAAATTTCCCCAGCCTCTGCTGTCGACAGTTTTCACCTGAGGAGGCCAGAATTTGACATGAAGGCCAAGTGTGTGTGAAGGTGTCATTTAGCTCAAAGGGGCGTGGCAGTGGGAGTGGCCTATCACAAAAAGGCACATAACTTCTAAATGGATTCATGTAACATGATCAAACCTATGAAGCGTTTGTTGTAGAACAAATGTTGGAGGTCTCAGCAGAGTCTTTCATTGGTGTGGGTTAGCCCGGCCCTAATACTTTAGCCACAACCCACCACAGGTTATTTCCTGTTTGTTTCTTCAAACAGTGGCTCCCTGCAAAAAAAAAAAAAAAAAAAAACTATGGAAATGAATAACAGTTATGTTCTTTTAAACATTTTCATTTATCATTGTTGTAGGTCTATGAAAAAGTTGAGACAACTCAAAATTTCATGACAATGTACTGCAACAGATTTTTGAAGTCTAAAATTTTGAAAAAGCTTTATCAACCACTTTAGTTGAGATGTAGAAATCCTAAAAGTTGTAAAAGAAAAAAATCGAGAGTAGATTCATTTAAGTGATTTATGTGATTTTCAAGTACCAAGCTAATGACAAACCAGGTTCACAGTTCACTGTGATTTATTTATTTATTTATTTATTTATTTATTTATTTATTTATTTATTTATTGAGTTTCTAAAATTCCAAGATTCAAGTTTATCTGAAGAAGAAAAATAAATTATCTCAACTAAAGATTATTTGTCAGAAAAAACCTTTTAAAGTTTATTTTAAAACAAAAGTGTGAGTTGGGCTCAAAATTTAAAGTCTGTTGCAGTAAGTTGCCTTGAGATTTTGAGTTATTTCTTTTCACGGTGTAAAGTTATTCTTACATTTTCCAGCTGTAACAAATCTGTAGCCTATACACCAAAGAAAAGTTTGAATATTTTGTTAACTAAAATGTGCGTTATAGTTTATGTATATGGCTCAGTGCCTTTTCCTCTAAATTCTGCCGGTGCAGACCCCTGCTTTATACCATAGCCACGCCCCCTTTACTAACTCAGTGAACCTTTAGCCACAGAGGTGAAGTGTGTGTTTGTGAGACTGCATGGTGCGTACGTAGCAGCTATTTTGAATTTTCACTCGTTTGTACATTTTTTTTGTCAAAATCTTGCAGTCTTCTTCTGTCCTGCATTTGCTGGCATGTTGCTGCGTTTTTGGTGCATTCAGGCACCTGTAGATCAGTGAAATAATCTGAACCCATCGTGCACAAAAACAAACAACAGAAGCACATTGCTGATTAGCAGTTTGTGGTGTAAAACTCCACAGGGAACCTCCCTCATGTGAGAGATCTGATCGTCTCCTGGTGGTTCAGACTGCAGGATTTCTGTTTTTATTCTAGTTTTCTCTTTTTATTCTATCCGGAGTCTGACAAATTTCCAGATGTCTGCGGTGTAAACATTTAACCCGTTTCCAGAAGTCGTTGAGGCTGCAGCATCTGTCCATTAACACAGCCTCGTCTTCCTGTCTTTACACCTGATGGATTTTCCTGTTTTCCTCCATTCGTCTGCCGCTGCTTTATTCTGACTCCACAGCGGCAATCGACAGAGAGGGAAAATAGGACAGTGTTAAGAACCGCAGGACCACATTTAAATAACAAATGGAGCTGTGAATGTGTATGCTAATCATTATCATAATTGCTGAAAATTGATGCTGTTAATGTAGATAATTACAGTCTTTGCACTTTCCACATTTACATATGTATTTTGTTGACGAGGCTGAAATCAGTGGAGTGATTTTAGAGCAAATGAGAGTAAACAAGCCGCCTGGTTGATTCTGTCTCTCCGTCCCTCCCTCCCCCCGTCCTCTCCCTCCCTCCCCCGTCCTCTCCCTCCTCTTTCAGACCCTCTCTACCTCTTTATTACTCGTTCTCTCCTCCTCTCTTTCTCCTGCTGCATTACAGTTTGTGATGCTTCATCCATTCCTCCTCCTCTCTGTGACTGTATGTGTCCATTATTCTTCTCAGTACAGTCAGGAAGGATAACGCTCTCTTCTCCTTGTTTTTCTGCTCTTCTGTAATAGTCAAAAAACAGGAAATTTGAATATCACTCTACTGTTTGTCTGCATAGCACTTTCACTCTTTAATTTACCTCGGCAGTCTAAAGTTCTGATATGTGAGCGCTGCCAAAGTTTGTTTTATTTGATGTTATATGTGTGTTTGAGAGGATCAGTGTGCTTCAGATTTTAAATTTGTTTGGTTTCAGACCTCACTGCCTGGTTACAGTTCAACCTGGGCATGCAAACTGAGGTCCTGCCAGACATAAAGGGATAGTTCAGGTTTTTTGAAGTGTGGTTGTATGAAGTTTTTCTCCATAGTCAGTGTTTTACCTGCAGGAGATGGTGGTCGACTCCCCAAGTTTGAAGAAGCGACAGGAGTACCAGTACAGGAAGCCAGGCAATGTACTGCTGTGGACAGAGTCAGCAACAAAATATATTTTAGACACCTTAAAAATCAATATCACTTTAAGTACAGTAAGAACACTGCAAATAAAATATTTTTTAAATGTTTTACTTTGCTGTCAGACAGACTTTTCTGATGGGAAACCTATAAGCCAAATATGGTTTTCTTCAAACCAACCAAACTTCATTGACTAAATCAGTAATTTTACAGGAGTTGCTATCCTGAAAAAATATATTTATTTCCCTCTCGTGCTTTTTGTTCTATTTTATACCTACCAGAGTCTTTATTAAAGCTGACAGATCCCTGTCAGTGTGTTACCAGTGTGTGTCTGCTGGTTGTTTTTCTGCGAGCTGTCCATTAGAGTGAGAAAAACATGAAACTGAAGATATTTTAGATTAGGGGGAGACACTGAACATTGTCCCCTCTGTCCTGAGAGAGACCGTCATCTGACCCCTGAGCTGCTGCTGCTGCATCCATCAGCCTCTGGAGCCGCATCAGCCCGCTGGCCCGCGGCTGCCGGGGATGATGGACAGCAGTGAATTAGGGAGGGAAGTGGGTGAAAGGGCATGGAGGGATGGAGAGTGTGAGTGTGTGTGTGAGAGAGAGAGAGAGAGAGAGAGAGGGGGATGACGGAGGAGAAAACAAGCCGTACAGAGTGTGTGTGTGAGTGTGTCCCCTGCGGGCAGCTTGTGTGCGCTGCGTTGTGTCATGTTGGCATCGTGGCTGGCTGGCTGGCTGGCTGGCGTTGTGCTCGTCCCATCCTATTAGTTCGTTGACTGACTGCCCGGATCGTGCATCACTCTGCTGCTGCACAGAGCGCTGACTCTGGATTACAGCATGACAGCTATTATCTCACCTCATTATCCTCCTCACTTGTGATGATGAATTTCATCATCGCTTAAAAAAAAACAATAACGTGGGCTTCCCCCTGCCCGATGTGTAGCGCAGCGTTTGGCTCACTGCGTTTGTGTAACTGACTCAGAGGAAAACTTGTGCAGTCAGAGTTCATCCACATGCTTTTAACGTCACTTTGGATTTCTGCCACAACACAGCACTTTAAATTCTACACACCATGTCAGAATGAGTCTGTGTCTGACTACAGCTGCAAAAATTAGAGGAAGCTTTGCATTGGGTTTCTGTTTTCTGTGCATGTTTAATAATAATATTTAGGGCTGCACAGTTAATCATAATATGACAAAGAGCAGTATTCAAATCACAGAACCAGAATCAAGATTAAAGATTCAAGATGTTTATGTAATGCAATCATGTGATTAACTTTGGCTGGAATGCTCCAAGACAGAAGTAAGTAAAAAATAAAACAGAACTAGAAAAAATATATATAATAATGATAATAACAAAGGATAAAAATAAAATATACAGTGTTTGATAGGATGTGCATAAATAAAATATATTATACTGGCAAAAAACAAACAACATTATTGACATATATACATAGAGACTAATATATATCAGATAAATATACATACAAAGCAGTGAAGGTTGCAGTATTGCAGTATTGCACAAGCTTGTATTGCACTTGGAAAAGGTAAAACATGTTTCAAACAGAATTATAATGAAGCACTGAGTGCTGTAGTGATGCTCTGGCCCAGAAAATCTTGTTCTCAACATGTAAGAAAACATAATAATATAATAATATAACTAATTAAAACCTACCTTATGAGAAAAATGATCACTTGAGCAAACATTAGTGTGAGAAGAACAAAGTAAAATGACAGAAACTGTATTTGGGAAACGTACTTTGATTTTTTTTTAGTTTGGCACACGTCTCATCTGCTAACATGGCTTTTATTTTAGTTTTTATTTCACATGTGTAAAACAAAAAATGATAAAACTAATTTTTCTGGTTTGATTAAGCCAGATTAATCTATATTTTATTAAATGATAACACATCATCGGATCATCACAATTCAGTTCCACTGAAAGATAATAAATGATCCTGCAGCATTTCTATTGAAGCCTGATATTTTTGTTCATATGCATTTTTTTTTTAATTAGCTACTCATGATTCCTGGAGTCATTTCTCACTTTAACAAGCTTTATAGAGGAGATTAAGTGTCTTGTTATTTTGAAATACTTCAGAAGCTCATCTACTGAGAAACAATAAGTCATGAAAATTCAAACACACTTAACACTGGCAGTTTATCAGCTACTTCAACACAGAATGCGTCCTTTTAAAGTTGTTATTCGTAGAAGTTTCACTGAGAGTTATTCATCTGCAGGGAAGTCGCTCTGTCTCAACTGATGCTTCCCAGCTGCTAATTGGTTGTATATGATGCTGTATGCTCCAAACACTGTGTGTGATATTGTGTATAAACTTGAATCTGTTTGTTAATTTGTTAATTTTTTTGTATTTATTGAGTATTTAATTGGGAAGTCTGCTGAGATGCTGGTGTTATTGAAACAGAGGCACAAATAGCAGCATGAATTCACTTTTCAAGGAGTTTCAGATATCCATTCTCTGACCCATGTGGATATTTCAGGTTTGTCTGAGTTATGTGTGTGTGTGTGTGTGTGTGTGTGTGTGTGTGTGTGTGTGTGTGTGTGTGTGTGTGTGTGTGCGTGTGTGTGTGTGCGTGGGTGTGTCAGGTGTGTGTGTGTGTGTATATAAGCAGTGCCAGGCTGTGACAGCAGTGTCTTTGTTGCTCCTCTGCTGACTGTACCATCCTCCAATTCTACACTGTTGACCTTCTACTCTCCCTTTATACTGCAGAGCCTGTCTCCCTCCTACACACACACACACACACACACACACACACACACACACACACACACACACACACACACTCTTTTGGAAACATTACACAGACTTACATTCATTTCCTGGAGACTTATCCATTACTTGCTCAGGGCTCAAAATGAACTTTTCCCTCAGTCTTAAATTCTATTTTCAACTATTATACTATACAACTTTTTTTAAAAGTTCCATGTCAGAAACATAGTTTAGAACTTAATCTGGGCTATTATTGTGCCTATTTCTTCTTTTCACATTGGAGTTTGAACGTTGCTTCATGCTAACCAACAACTTTGAACACATCTCATTGTAAATTCTTAATTTTATTTTAAACACCATGATGGTATTAATGCACATGTGATGTAGCATAGAGTTAATGCCGGTGCCACCTCTTTATTAGAACACCCAACAATGAGTATAATATTTGAATACATATACAAATACAAATACAAATACAAGTATAAATGTAATAATTTCATTTGTAAGTTTCTCTTCTGTCTCAGAATCGTTTCAGACACCATCTCTTCTACAGTTGCAGTTGTTTTATGTTAACAGGAGGAAGCGATGTGTGTGTTTGTGATGTCGCAGGATGTTCTGAATGGAGGAGTTTTGTCGAGGGAACAGAACACAGCTACAGACTCACAGACTGTGATGTTTCTCCTGACACTTTCTGACTGTTGCTGCAGGAAATTTCAGGCAACATTTTAAGTCATTCTGTCAGCTGAAATACTGAAAACCAACATGTTCTATTTATTTACCTATAGATGATACTGTTTTTAGTCAGATTAGTGTGACGCTGTCT